>NW_028318860.1:0-186037 GCF_062004578.1 Staurois parvus | reverse complement strand
TCTCCATTGCCACACTCTGCCATGTGCCACTTTCAGATCTCCTCACACTGCTGGTGTGTTCCATTTTTTGTCATAGGGTGCTGGCAGATTACGGGCCTCCCATAGCTGCTGCCAGGCCCCTAATCTGCCATGGGCCCCTGTACCGCCTCCTCATGCTGCTGCCAGGTCCACAGTGTCTCATGCCATGTGCCACTTTCAGGTCTGCTCACACTGCTGGTGTGTTCCATTTTTTGTCATAGGGTGCTGGCAGATTACGGGCCTCCCATAGCTGCTGCCAGGCCCCTAATCTGCCATGGGCCCCTATACCGCCTCCTCATGCTGCTGCCAGGCCCAGAGTCTCTCATGGGTCCCTGTACGGCCTCCCATTGCTGCTGTCTCCATCGCCACACTCTGCCATGTGCCACTTTAAGGTCTCCTCACACACTGCTGGTGTGTTCCATTTTTTGTCATAGGGTGCTGGCAGATTACGGGCCTCCCATAGCTGCTGCCAGGCCCCTAATCTGCCCATGGGCCCCTGTACCGCCTCCTCATGCTGCTGCCAGGTCCACAGTGTCTCATGCCATGTGCCACTTTCAGGTTTCCTCACACTGCTGGTGTGTTCCATTTTTTGTCATAGGGTGCTGCAGATTACGGGCCTCCCATAGCTGCTGCCAGGCCCCTAATCTGCCATGGGCCCCTATACCGCCTCCTCATGCTGCTGCCAGGTCCAGAGTCTCTCATGGGTCCCTGTACGGCCTCCCATTGCTGCTGTCTCCATCGCCACACTCTGCCATGTGCCACTTTCAGGTCTCCTCACACTGCTGGTGTGTTCCATTTTTTGTCATAGGGTGCTGGCAGATTACGGGCCTCCCATAGCTGCTGCCAGGCCCCTAATCTGCCATGGGCCCCTATACCGCCTCCTCATGCTGCTGCCAGGTCCAGAGTCTCTCATGGGTCCCTGTACGGCCTCCCATTGCTGCTGTCTCCATCGCCACACTCTGCCATGTGCCACTTTCAGGTCTCCTCACACACTGCTGGTGTGTTCCATTTTTTGTCATAGGGTGCTGGCAGATTACGGGCCTCCCATAGCTGCTGCCAGGCCCCTAATCTGCCATGGGCCCCTGTACCGCCTCCTCATGCTGCTGCCAGGTCCACAGTGTCTCATGCCATGTGCCACTTTCAGGTCTCCTCACACTGCTGGTGTGTTCCATTTTTTGTCATAGGGTGCTGGCAGATTACGGGACTCCCATAGCTGCTGCCAGGCCCCTAATCTGCCATGGGCCCCTATACCGCCTCCTCATGCTGCTGCCAGGTCCAGAGTCTCTCATGGGTCCCTGTACGGCCTCCCATTGCTGCTGTCTCCATCGCCACACTCTGCCATGTGCCACTTTCAGGTCTCCTCACACTGCTGGTGTGTTCCATTTTTTGTCATAGGGAGCTGGCAGATTACGGGCCTCCCATAGCTGCTGTCAGGCCCCTAATCTGCCATGGGCCCCTATACTGCCTCCTCATGTTGCTGCCAGGTCCAGAGTCTCTCATGGGTCCCTGTACGGCCTCCCATTGCTGCTGTCTCCATCGCCACACTCTGCCATGTGCCACTTTCAGATCTCCTCACACTGCTGGTGTGTTCCATTTTTTGTCATAGGGTGCTGGCAGATTACGGGCCTCCCATAGCTGCTGCCAGGCCCCTAATCTGCCATGGGCCCCTATACCGCCTCCTCATGCTGCTGCCAGGTCCAGAGTCTCTCATGGGTCCCTGTACGGCCTCCCATTGCTGCTGTCTCCATCGCCACACTCTGCCATGTGCCACTTTCAGGTCTCCTCACACACTGCTGGTGTGTTCCATTTTTTGTCATAGGGTGCTTGCAGACTACGGGCCTCCCATAGCTGCTGCCAGGCCCCTAATCTCCCATGGGCCCCTGTACCGCCTCCTCATGCTGCTGCCAGGTCCACAGTGTCTCATGCAATGTGCCACTTTCAGGTCTCCTCACACTGCTGGTGTGTTCCATTTTTTGTCATAGGGTGCTGGCAGATTACGGGACTCCCATAGCTGCTGCCAGGCCCCTAATCTGCCATGGGCCCCTATACCGCCTCCTCATGCTGCTGCCAGGTCCATAGTCTCTCATGGGTCCCTGTACGGCCTCCCATTGCTGCTGTCTCCATCGCCACACTCTGCCATGTGCCACTTTCAGGTCTCCTCACACACTGCTGGTGTGTTCCATTTTTTGTCATAGGGTGCTGGCAGATTACGGGCCTCCCATAGCTGCTGCCAGGCCCCTAATCTGCCATGGGCCCCTGTACCGCCTCCTCATGCTGCTGCCAGGTCCACAGTGTCTCATGCCATGTGCCACCTTCAGGTCTCCTCACACTGCTGGTGTGTTCCATTTTTTGTCATAGGGTGCTGGCAGATTACGGGCCTCCCATTGCTGCTGCCAGGCCCGTAATCTGCCATGGGCCCCTGTACCGCCTCTTCATGCTGCTGCCAGGTCCAGAGTGTGTCATGGGTCCCTGTACGGCCTCCCATTGCTGCTGCCAGGAGGCAGCAGGGTCGCAGCAGTGTCAGTGGAGGCAAACGGCAACGGAGTAGAGCACCAGCTCCACTGCAGCCTACCACCACGGCCAGTAGTGGTGCCGGTGTGCACGGAGGAAGTAGCTGTCAGCCAGTGAGGAGTAGCGTGGGCAAAGTTTCCTACTCGGCGGTGTGGCAATTTTTCGTCAAGCCGCCCGAGGAAGTAAACGTAGCCGTATGTCGACTATGTGGCCAGAAAGTCAAGCGTGGCCAGGGGGCCCATGTTGGGACTACAGCGTTGCGTCAGCATATGCAGCGTCGCCATTCGGTGGCCTGGGAAAACCGTGATAAAGATACGGCGGTTCTGCCTGCCCCAGCCCAGGATTCCATTTTGTCATAGGGTGCTGGCAGATTACGGGCCTCCCATTGCTGCTGCCAGGCCTTAATCTGCCATGGGCCCCTGTACCGCCTCCTCATGCTGCTGCCAGGTCCACAGTGTCTCATGGGTCCCTGAACCGCCTCCCATTGCTGCTGTCTCCATCGCCACACTCTGCCATGTGCCACTTTCAGGTCTCCTCACACTGCTGGTGGGTTCCATTTTTTGTCATAGGGTGCTGGCAGATTACGGGCCTCCCATAGCTGCTGCCAGGCCCCTAATCTGCCATGGGCCCCTGTACCGCCTCCTCATGCTGCTGCCAGGTCCAGAGTCTCTCATGGGTCCCTGTACGGCCTCCCATTGCTGCTGTCTCCATCGCCACACTCTGCCATGTGCCACTTTCAGGTCTCCTCACACACTGCTGGTGTGTTCCATTTTTTGTCATAGGGTGCTGGCAGATTACGGGCCTCCCATTGCTGCTGCCAGGCCCGTAATCTGCCATGGGCCCCCGTACCGACTCCTCAGGCTGCTGCCAGGCCCGTAATCTGTCATGGGCCCTGTTGTTGCTTGTTGGCATATTCCGCTCGTTCAGATGCTCCTTCTCCTGCTACTCCTCTTCACGGATTCCGTCAGCAGTCTTTTCTGCCAGGCTCGGAATCTGTCATGCGCCCCTGTACCGCCTCCTCATGCTGCTGCCAGGTCCAGAGTGTGTCATGGGCCCCCGTACCGACTCCTCATGCTGCTGCCAGGCCCGTAATCTGTCATGGGCCCTTGTACCGCCTCCTCATGCTGCTGCCAGGTGCAGAGTGTGTCATGGGTCCCTGTACGGCCTCCCATTGCTGCTGCCAGGCCCGTAATCTGCCATGGGCCCCCGTACCAACTCCTCATGCTGCTGCCAGGCCCGTAATCTGTCATGGGCCCCTGTACCGCCTCCTCATGCTGCTGCCAGGTCCAGAGTGTGTCATGGGTCCCTGTACGGCCTCCCATTGCTGCTGTCTCCATCGCCACACTCTGCCATGTGCCACTTTCAGGTCTCCTCACACTGCTGGTGGTTTCCATTTTTGTCATAGGGTGCTGTATGGCCTCCCATTGCTGCTGCCTCCACCGCCACACTGTGGCTCCACACTCTGGTTTTGGCCCCGTGACTGCCCAAATGAGTGAAGTGTGCGGTGATTCTAAGATCGACGGCACTCATCTGCATGTCATACTGACTGTCAGTATTATTTCTCTTCCCCAGCAGACTCCAAGGGCATTTCAATTAAAGGTACAGTGTTCTGCACTAATATAAAGGCTCTCTGAAGCCTAGAAACACCCTTTTATAAGTTAAATTCGCAGCGAATATATTCGACTCGAATCGAAATTTTTTCACGAATTCGCCGAATTGGTCGAATCGAATTTTTGAATAATTTGCTCATCTCTAGTTGTAATAGCAGATATGTAGTATATCTACTTGAATGTTCCTGTTCTAAGCAGTACGTGGGTTGCACTACTAGGAGGTTAAGGGACCGCCTACGAGAACATGTCTATAATATCAAAAGAGGTTATAAAGAACACTCCTTATCCCTACACTATAGGCGGCACCATAATAGGGATCCATCTACTCTGAGATTTATAGGCATCGACATGATAACCCCTCATTGGAGGGGCACCCACAAAACCAGAGCAGTCTCCCAACTGGAGACTAGACTTATTTATGAACTAGGCACTTTACACCCAGCAGGACTTAATGTGGAAATCGATGTAAATTGTTTTATTGATAATAGTTAGGTTATATTTATATTAATTGCCTGTCCGCACATATGGTTCTATAGACTATATACCATGTGATATTTTTTAACATTTTTTTGTTATATTTTCCTATACATTCGTATCACACTGGTTTGTTTTATATTACATTTCATTTAACATTCGTCCATCTTTTTTACCATGGTTTTTTGGCTTAACTTTTTTACATCTATTCTTATAACATATAAAATATTGGAACATCGACACAATTCTAACATTTTTGGCTCTATACACCACCACAATGGATGTGAAATGAAACAAACAAGATGTGCTTTAACTGCAGACTGTCAGCTTTAATTTGAGGGTATTTACATCCAAATCTAACAGGTGCTTTAATATCATTATTTTTACCACCATTATACTGTTTTTATTAATAATCTTTTTATATGCTTTGATCTGACTTTATTATCATTTACACATGTTCAAATACATATTTACTACAATCCTAATTTACGGTACTGATGTGCCTCTCTTCTGTTCATATATCATGTGTAGATGGGAGAGTCATTTGGAGACACATACTGATCTCTTTTTATTCTCCATTCCCCCAGAGCATTAATAATATGTGACCTCTTGCTCTGTATTATGTACATTGTCTCTAATTATTAACGCACCTATAAATTGGCTTTTAGTTCACTTATACACTTACTTACAATGATACATCCTAAATCCATGGTAAAATGGCACCGCGCAGGTGCATGGATATATATTGCACTTTGGACTTCGGCAAGATGGCGCCAGCGTAATGCGCCCGCACCATCTTCCCCATAAATAGCCGGCTATAACGTTATGGCATCATTTGGTCTCTGCCCCTGAAGAAGTGTGTGCGCACGAAACGTGTTAGGAGGAGCCAGGTGGACGTCACGCCGCTGGAGCCACGTGGAGGCCTGGCGGCCATCTTAGAATCTGGACGGTCAATCCTTATCATTACCTGACGCTGCTGTTTTATTCTATACTGATTTTAAATCGAATTTGCAAATTCGCCTTTATAATTATATTTAATAAAATTACCTTTTAAAATACTGCACTATGGGCACTCTTCATGGTCTCCTTTGAGGAGCTATTTATTTATAGAGCCCTGCTGTGATCCAGTCATTTACCCACCGTATCCAGAGAGGCGAGCACCTGTAAGCAGGCACCTGAACCCATCCATCTATTAAAGGGACCTCTGGCCAGCTGGATCATCTTACATCTCTGAGGCCTCATAACAACACCACCCTGAGGGAGGATTATTCGTGTTCCAGACCAGACCTATATCTGTGAAAGAGATCTTCATTGATTCATACACTGCGTACTTGAATTACGCATCTGGTGAGTGCGTAATTTTTACCATATCATTGGGAGCACCGCCACTGGATTTGATTGTTATGCCACACCAATTTTATTAAGTAGACTATCACTGCTATTGAGAATTTATACTTTTAGCTAATTTTTTGGTATTTACAACTGGGGACAGATTGTACCAACACTCATTTTTAGCACTGCACTTATTTGTTATATGTCTATGCAAGGTTTTTATATTGGTTTCCTTGAGTGTTCCAGCTGCTTACTGGAGAGCGCTCACTTTATTACTTTACCTACAGTGTTCCCATGTTGCACTCCACATGTGCCGTCTGCTAGTTGCTCCACTCCTGTCCGGACTCCACTCACCTTCCTGCTGCTTCACGCTACACACCAAATGTGACATCTGCACCAGACTTGTCCAGAATATATACACATGAGCCAGAAGTGACTGCTGATGACGTCTTTCCAGTTCGCTTGTTGGTTTACCAGTGCATCCTGGGATATCTCATACCTGCAATACCTATAAAATAAAGCAAAACTAAAGCTTGATAAAAGCCTCTCAAAAGCTGCAGGTGCTGTAAGTGAGCTTTGTCATAGACTTTTATGGAGGCTTTGAAGACACTTTGAAGTGCCAAGAAAGCGACATGGGGTATAATTTTTTAAGCAAAGCAAAGCAAAACAGAGTGTATAAACAGGACTGTAAGTTAACCATTTCATTTAGTGACAGAGACTTTGACTGGCATTCAAAAAAGCGTGCACAATGCCACATTTTGAAGCATGTGTAAATGAGCCCTAAAAGTGTTAGTGATAAGTTGGTTTTACATTTTAAAAATGACAACAAAGGCACCTTAAAGCGGAGCTCCACCCAAAAGGGGAAGTTCCACTTTAAGGACTGGTCCCTTGCTCCCCATTAAGAATGATCTCCTTTGGGGAGCGGGTACCTGAAATTGACTAGGCAATTGGAAGCAGGAGTTGTTTTCCTCCCCCCCGTAGTCTTCTGGGACACATAACAGGTTCATTCAGAAAGTGCACCGCTACTCGCGCATGCGCAGTGGGCACCCAGCTGTGAAGCCGCAAGCTGTCACAGCCGGGTGCCCACACTGAAGATGCCAGCGCCAGGAACGCAAGACAGCCAGTAAAACGGGCTGTGGGGAGGACACCACGGGATCGAGAAACAGGTGAGTGTCTGTTTTTTTAAAAGTGAGAAGCTACAGTTTTTGTAGCTGCTGACTTAATTTTTTTACACTTTGACTGGAACTCCGCTTTAAGAATGTTTGGAAATGGCTGATACTTACAGGCATTTCATTCTTCATATACTTCTCACGGTGGCAATTTTCTCTAAGGGCAGGACAGGCATCTTCCTTTACAGTACTTCCCAGAAGTCTGGGCCTGCCTCCTGGAACATGTGACCAGAACTTCTCAGGAAGCATCTGTGAGGTCAGGGTTACATCACCAGTGCTTCAGTCAACCAGGAAGTGGAAAAACAATAACTGTAAATAAAAGCAAAAAAAAATGTTTAACCACTTGCCACCCCACCACAGTACATTTACTGCGGCACGTGCAGGCTCAGTCACCTATATATATAAGATTGAGCCTGCACCGGTTTAGGAGCGCACAGTGCACCCCCCCTACCCCATGACCTCTGTGTCCAAATTGTTACAAGTAACCGGGTATCATGTGATTGCTATGATTGGTCACAACGATCACAATGATAACAATGTAAACAACCTGTCATGAATGGCTTTCCATTCATTAACAGCTTGCTTAAGTTGTGATCCATGATTGGCCCACAGCAATCACATGGTACCTGGCAACCTGTACTATGTGATTAGCTTGGCCAATCACAGATCACAATCAAAAGCAAGCTGTTCATGAATTGCTTATTTAGTGATTTTGGGTGCTGAACCTGTGGCCCTCCAACTGTTGTGGAACTACAAGTCCTATCATGCCTCTGCAAGTCATGCTTGTAACTGTCAGCCTTGCAATGCCTTATGGGATTTGTAGTTCCACAACACCAGGAGAGCCACAGGTTGAGCACTCATAAGCAAAAGTAGTGTAAAAAACCCTGATCACCTCCTCCCAGAGTAGTAGTCACTATGGTGACAATGAGATACTTTGATGACAGGATGTAAAAAAAAAAAGGTTAAAAAAAAAAAAAAATTGAATATTTATTTTTTTACATACTGTCATCAGTCAGTACACCTGATCACAGCCTACCAGTCATATGTTGACGCTGTATGACACTGGTGCCAGTAGTTAAAAAAAACTGTGAAAAAAATACAATTAAAAAAAACTCACCATGCCTTTTACTAAATACCTCAGACTGTTCCATGTCCTGATGTGAGTTCTAGTAGAAGGGGGGGGGAAATAGACATATGCCACATAGCATGGCTGATTTTTAGCACCAAACTATATTTACAGTGGTCAGGAGTGACAGGACCTCAGAAACTACCCCAAAATAACTCTCTTTAGAAAAGAGGACCCCTCAAGGTTTTTGGCAAGGAGTATAACTTGGACTTTGAACCCCAATTTTACAGAATGCAATTGGCAGCAAAATTAGGGAAAAAAAAGTTAAATACAAAATTTAAAAAAAGTGTAAATTCAGTGATGGGTTTCACTCTGTGAAGCCCAAAGTAAATGTATGTATTTTACTTTAGAAGAGCTTTATTCCATTTTGATGTTACATTGCAATGTGTTTGGGAAATTAAAAGAACAGCATGACCTCTACTTTTTTCACAGGAATACGATTACTAAAGATTTAAATGACCTTGTGTCCACTTACATGAGTATCTGATGCTTGTGCAGCAAACACAAATGTCATCCAGGTCACTCAATGTCATTGTGGCAACTTAGGCTTCGTTCAGACAGAGAGTATAAATCTATACCCTGTGTGAGGGCTGTGTTTTATTTGAGAAGTCAAATATAGGAGCAAGTGCATTTGATCCACTTCCAGTGAAGTCGCACGATTTCAAATTCGGATGCCAATCTGACTTCAGGTGCGAGTTGCAAGATATCTGCAAGATGCAAGATGTCGCACCTGAACTTGCAAAAAGTAGGGCATGCACTACTTTCAAAATCGGTGTGACTCAATTGCACCAGTATGACTGCTTCATTTGCAGCAATTGTGTGCAATTTGTCATGTGATTTGAAACTATCAAATTGCATGACAAGTCACACCGGTAGTAAAGGAAATGTGTACTGATTTTGTACATACAGTACTTGTTTTATTTATTATGGTTAGGGCATAAAAAACAAATATATATGTACTTTATCTCACAGAAGTGAGTACACATTTTTGTAAATATTTTAATATATCTTTTCATGTGACAACACTGAAGAAATGACACTTTGCTACAATGTAAAGTAGTGAGTGTACAGCTTGTATAACAGTGTAAATTTGCTGTCCCCCCAAAATAACTCAATACACAGCCATTAACCACTAGGGGACTGCCCACAGTACATTTACTGCAGCAAGGCGGCACCTGTGCGCAGGATCACGTATATAAACGTGATCCTGCATTTCCGGGTAGGGGGCTTGCGTGAGGCACGTGACCAGCCTACCTGTGCCACCGCTTGCGGCCCTGGGAGTCAGTCACCGGGTCCCGGCCAGTGATTACCCGCCGGAGCCTGGTGATTGCCAGCAAACACCAACAGGGAGGAGGGTTGCATTGTTTACAATGTAGCTCTCCTCCCTGTCAGTTTGGGCACACTGCTCGAGATGGCTGAGCACAGCCGTCCCGATCAGTGTGTTTACAGTGCAGCACACACTATAAGTTGCTGATTGCCACCATAAGTCGCTGATTGCCGCCATAAGTCACTGATCGCTCCTATTATTAGTATATGAAAAAAAAAAATCCAGTATCTATACCGCCATTTGTAAAAGCTATAACGTTCACAGAAACCAATTAATTTACATGTATTGGGATATTTTTTTAGCAAAGACATGTCACAGAATACATATTGGCCTAAATTTATGACGAAATTTTATTTTTACATTTTTTTTACTGGACATGTTTTATAGCAAAAAGTCCAAAATGTTTTTTTCTCAAAATTGTTGGTCTTTTTTTTTATAGAGCAAAAAATAAAAAACGCACAGGTGATCAAATACCACCAAAAGAAAGCTCAATTCATGGGGAAAAAAGGATGTAAATTTCATTTTGGTGTAGCGTTGCATGACCACGCAATTGACAGTTAAAGTAACACAGTGCCATAACGCAAACCGCTTCTGTAACTGCTTCCTGAAATACTGCTACAGGGTGGCATGGGTGCGTAAAATCACGTATATATATGTGATTCGAGCTCCCGCAGTTTTCACGCCCCTTCCAGATAGCCCATCAGTACACCAGTAATCACATTTAACCCCTTGATTTCCAGGAAAATGCTCATGCACAATAAACCTCCATTGCTATTATAGTGTCTGAACGGATCAATATCTTTGATCAGATCAGCACTATACCAGCGTTCACATTAGTATAGTGTCCTCAAAAATACAGCGTTAGTGGGATCAGCTCTGGCACCTGCCTGCACCTGCGTTCAGCCCCTACGCTTACACCCCCCCTTCTCCCCCAGCAAGTGCAGTGTCAGTAGGTCACTGTCACCTGATACATTGCACACAAAACCGCAGTGTTCGCAGAATCAGGCCTAATCTCTGTTAGCACTTGACAATAAATATTGATGACTCTCATATGCAGCAGAGTGCCAGTATTAGTGCCGCGCTACCTTTTGGTGAACTGGTGAGCACCAGCAGCCTAGTACATCCTGGTCTTTCACATATCAGCACTGCAGTATCACTTGGTGATGTGGCGAGTCCCATAAGTGCAGTATAAGCTTGTGCGGTGGCGAGCACATGTATTGTTCCACAACCACCTAGAATTCGCACACAGGCCCATAGAGCCCCTAGTATCTTTCCAGATGTGCTTGCAAATCCTGATTGGCAGCCCACAAATTCTGCAGCACCCGTACGTCCCCCATTCACTGCCCAACCCGGAATTCAGGTGGAAACAGCAAATTTAAATACTCCCCTTGATTTTTTGGAGCTGTTTTTCACAGAAGATCTGTATGCATTGATTGTGGATCAAAGCAATTTATATGCACAACAATTTATCGCCGCCAACCCAAATTCAAACCTTGCGAGACCATTCACATGGAAACCCATTACGGTTTCTGAATTTACATTTTTTTTGGACCTAACCCTCAACATGGGCATTACTAAAAAAAATGAATTGTGGTTGTATTGGTCCACAGACCCAATTCATCATATGCCCGTGTTCTCTGCTGCCATGGCCAGGCATAGATATGAGAGTATAATGTGTTTATATTACATACATTATATAAACATCTGCGTTGATGAGTCCCTGATTAATTTTTCTGGCTGCCTTGCATTCAAACAATTTCTCCCCTGCAAGCGTGCCAGATATGGGGTCAAGATGTAGAAGATTTGTGAGAGGGCAGCAGGCTATACATATAAGTTTTGGATTTAAGAGGGAAAGATAGTCACATGGAGCTCCCCGGATGCCCAGACTACATGGGGAGTAGTGGCAAGATAGTTTGGGACTTGGTGTCATCCTTTTTCCATATGGGGTACCACTTATATATGGACAATTTTTATTCAAGCGCGCTACTATTTAGACATTTGTACTCAGAATTGGCGCATGTGGCACCATGGTACCTAATGTGTGCCCACCATTAGAAGTGGGTGGATGCAGGGTGGTATATTCTAATGGTGGATATACCACACACTTTTTCTGGCAGAGATTTCTTCTCTTTTTTTCATTCAGCCCACAGGTTGCATACAAAAAAAAAAAAGAATGTGCCTGCGTTGGTTTCCTCCGGGTACATTATCTAAGAACATGGGCAGCACAGTGGCTAAATGGTTTGCACTTCCACCTGGCAGTACTAGGGTCCCTGGTTCAAATCTCGGCCACAGAACCACCTGCCTGGAGTTTGCATGTTCTCCCTGTGCCTGCGTGGGTTTCCTCCGGGTACTCCGGTTTGCTCCCACTCTCCAAAGACATGCTGGTAGGTTAATTGGCTCTTGTCTAAATTGGCCCTAGTATGTGTATGTATGAATGTGAGTTAGGGACCTTAGATTGTGTAGGGTTAGGGACTGATGTGAATGTACAATATATATCTAAAGCGCTGCATAAATTGATGGAGCTATATAAGTACCTGTAATAAATAAATAAACATAGCATATATACCCAACAAGGACCAGCAACGTACTGGTACATCACTGGACTTTGAATGGTTATACCAGGATGATGCCTACAGCTGCTATCGCTTTTTTCAGATGGCGATTGGCTTTCATGTAAAAGCAATCCTAGTGGCTAATTAGCTGCAGGATTGCTTTTACAAGCCCCCCCTCAAGTCCCCCTCCCCCGCTGCCTTCCACAGCCTTCTCGGGCAGTCGCATGCAAACGGGGAAACCTGAGAATGCAGCCAGTGTTTTTGCCAGCTGGCCATAGAGCTGATTGGAGACTGGAATGGTGCCAATCATCTCTATAGTCTAAGAAATCGTAAGCTACGAGCATTTCATCCCTTCAGTTTCGCAGGATATAAACAGCACCATTTGTAAATTGGGAAAGCATCTGATCACAACAATCTTGGTTTGATTAGATAATGTAAAGGCAGAGGAAATATCTAAAATCTCATAGACCCCATATTTCTCAAAAAAGAATATACAGTATGACAATGCCCGTTGAAGTTATAGTGGATATTTGCATACCCTGTGATAGCAGAAAAAGAGATTAAAAAAAAAGGAAAGGGACAGTGTAAAAATAATAAAAAAAATCAAAATAACTTAAAAAAAAGCACCCTTGCCCCCCAACCCGCACACGCGCACACCTGTGTGTGCGAGCGTTGACCCTGTGGCGATATGTAAACAGCGGTTGCACCATGCATGTGAGGTATCACCGTGAACGTCAGATCCAGGGCAGTAATTCTAGCACTAGACCTCCTCTGTAGATCTAAAATGGTAGCTTGTAAAGGCTTTTAAAGTGTTCCCTATGGATATTAAAAAAGTATGCAGTTTGTCACCATTGCACGGGGCATGCGCAGTTTTAAAGCATGTCATGTTTGGTATCTATTTACTCAGCCTACAATCATCTTTTATATTTTACCAAATAATTGGCAAATATATTGTATTTTTGTGCTTTAAAAGTAAAAAAAGTGTATTTTATAAAAACAAATTTGCATTTGAAAAATTGCTGCGTGAGTACTATGTGACATAAACAATTTCAGCACCCACCATTTTATTCACTAAGGTGTTTCTTTAAAAAAAATATAATGTTTGGGGGTTTAAATTAATTTCCTAGCAAAAAATACAGATTTTTTTTCATGTGAACAAAAAGTGTCAGAAAAGGCTTGATCTTACGGTGGTTAACAGAGTGAGTGATGTGTGGCATAAACTTCTAATGCTGGGCATAAAATGCCCCCCCCCAAAAAAACGACCCCTTTTTGGAAAGCAGACACCCCAAACTATTTGCTGAGAGGCATGTTGAATCAATAGAAGAATTTTTTTTTTACCACAAGTTTTTGGAAAATGACAAAAAAATATATATTTTTTTTACACAAAATTGTCACTTAAATGATTTACTGCTCACACATGCCATGGGTATATGTGGAATTACTCCCCAAAATACATTATGCTACTTCTCCCAAGTATTGTGGTACCACATGTAAGAGAGTTTTTGGAAGTCTAGCCAAATACAGGACCCCAAAATCCAATAAGCACCTTCAGGCTTTTAAAGGGCTTTATTTCCTCATTACACTTCCTGACTACCTATCATGGGTTTGGAGGCCCTGAAATGCCAGGATAGCACCAAACCCCCCCAAATGACCCCTTTTTGGAAAGAAGACACCGCAAGAAATTTGATAAGAAATATGGTGAGTATTTTGCAGATCTCATTTGTTGCCACAAGTTTTTGGAAAACGAAGAAAAAATACAAAAACAAATTTTTTTTTTTACATTCCAAAACCTTGTGAGAAAAAAATAGATCTGCAAAATACTCACCATGCTTCTTTTCCTTGGGGTGTCTACTTTCCAAAAAGGGGTCATTTGGGGGGGGGGGTGGTGCTATCCTGGCATTTTAGGGCCTCCGAAACTGTGACAGGTGGTGAGGAAGTGAAATGAGGAAGTTACGCACCTTCAGGCTTTCAAAGTGGTCATTGGATTTCAGGCTCCTGTGGCTAGGCTCCAGGGGCGGACTGACCATTTGGAAACTCGGGCACTGCCCGAGGGCCCGGGGTCAGTAGGGGACCCCATGAAATGCACCTGGTACCTTTATCATAGGCTTTTTGAGCTTGTGCAAGGACACAGGGGCCCCATGATCCCCTATTGCCCGGGGGCCCCATGAGTTGTCAGTCCGCCCTTGCTAGGCTCCCAAAAAGTCTCACACATGTGGTATCCCCATACTCGGTAGAAGTAGCAGAATGTATTTTGGGGTGTAATTTCACATATACACATGGTTTGTGTGAGAAATATATAATTTAAATGACAACTTTGTGTAAAAGTGTGCCTCTCAGCAGATAGCTTAGGATATCTACTTTCTGAAAAGGGGTCATTTGTTGGTGTTTGTACTGTCCTGGTATTTTAGCACCTCATAAAATGTGATGAGCAGTCAGAAAGTAAAAGCTGTGTAAATTCTATTATCTATACCGGGTGTCGGCAACCCGCGGCTCCAGAGCCGCATGCGGCTCTTTTTCATCTTTGCTGCGGCTCCGGAGCACACTGCCCACCAGGTGACAGGCAATAGGGTTTCAGTGGTCGGCAAGCCGCGGATCGCAAGCCACATGCGGCTCTTCTGTGTGCCGGGCGCCCGCTCCCCTCCCTCCTCTCGGGCGGCCGCCTCAAAAGTCAGGACTCTTTTAATCCGGCCCGCGGAGCGTGGAACATTAGCTGTCAGGATGTAGGCGGGGCAGCCAGGATGTAGGCGGGGCAGCGTGACGAACTCCTCTCACAGTCCGCCCTGAAGACCGGAACACAGCGCGGGAACACAGCGAGAGGAACGCGCGGAGCAAAGGTAAGTGAATTGAGACAATATGGGGAATTAATTAATATAGGGGGGATGAATTACTATGGGGGATGAATTATTATATGGAGGATTAATTACTATGGGGGATGAATTACTATGGAGGATGAATTACTATATGGGGGATGAATTACTATGGAGGATGAATTACTATATGGAGGATGAATTACTATATGGGGGATGAATTACTATAGGGGGGATGAATTACTATATGGGGGATGAATTACTATGGGGGATGAATTACTATATGGGGGATGAATTACTATGGGGGATGAATTACTATATGGGGGATGAATTACTATGGGGGATGAATTACTATATGGGGGATGAATTACTATGGGGGATGAATTACTATATGGGGGATGAAGCTAACTGCACGATCCTGTATATAGCATTAAGGTAAGAAACAATATATGCAGTGTCGGATTTGTTTTAAATGTTGCAATGGTTTTGCGGCTCCCAGTCTTTTTTTTTCCCTTCGGAAACGGGTCCAAGTGGCTCTTTATGTCTTAAAAGTTGCAGACCCCTGATCTATACCATAGT
Organism: Staurois parvus; assembly: GCF_062004578.1. Taxonomy (NCBI): domain Eukaryota; kingdom Metazoa; phylum Chordata; class Amphibia; order Anura; family Ranidae; genus Staurois; species Staurois parvus. The sequence goes on along the minus strand of NW_028318860.1, from coordinate 170,532 downwards.
TGTCGATGCTAGAACTTTCACACAAAGCAATCAATAAACACTTAAACATGTAGCAGAATACATTTTAGCCTAAATTTATGATGAAATTTGAGTTTTTGGGAAATTTTTTATGACAGAAATGATAAAATATTGTTTTTTTCAAAATACATTTTTTTTTCAAAACGTTTTTTGCTTATAGAGCTAAAAATAAAAAGCTCACAGGTGATAAAATACCACCAAAAAAAAGCTCTATTTGTGTGAAAAAAAAGGAAATTTGGTTTCATGTACTGTATTGCATGACTGCGCAATTGTCAGTTAAACTAGTGCAGCGTTGTATAGCAAAAAAATGGCGTAAATTGCAGTATCTATACTGTAGACGCTATCATTTTCACAAAAAGCAATCAATATACACTTACTTAAAACATGTAGCAGAATACATTTTGGCCTAAATTTATAACTAACTTTGGGTTTACTATATATTTTTTATAGCCGAGTGTCATTTAGTGTCATTTGTTCAGTGTTGTCACATGAAAAGATAGAAATACAATATTTACAAAAAATGTGAGGGGTGTATGCACATCTGTGAGATACTATATATACATATATATATATATATATATATATACACCGTATTTGCCGGCGTATAAGACGACTTTTCAACCCGTGAAAATCTTTTGAAAAGTTGGGGGTCGTCTTATACGCCGGTATACGGCAAGACGGTGTCAGGGCGGCACTTTTTCGAGGGGCGCCACCGCCCCCCCTCCTCCTCCAACGGACACCAAGTACAGGGGTGGGCAGAGGGGCTGCTGTACCTTACCTGGCTCCGGTCCTGGTCCCACGACGATCCGGTCCAGGAAGCGCGGCCGCTCCTTCTTTCAGTTCGGCAGCTCGATGGTCCCGCCGCCCGCTCGGCTCCGCCTCCTCACCGGTGATTGGGCGCCAGCACTGGAAAGTCACACAGGTGACCAATCACCGGCGAGGAGGCGGCCGAACTGAAAGAAGGAGCAGCCGCTCCTCTCCCCCACTGACATTAACGATGGGGCACTATTCCTCCTCCACACTGACACCAACGATGAGGCACTATTCCTCCTCCCCACTGACACCAACGATGGGGCACTATTCCTCCCCCACTGACACCAATGATGGGGCACTTTTCTCCCCACTGATACCAATGAAGGGGCACTATTCCTCCCCCACTGACACCAACGATGGGGCACTATTCCTCCCCCACTGACACCAACCATGGGGCACTATTCCTCCTCCCCACTGACACCAACCATGGGGCACTATTCCTCCTCCCCACTGACACCAATGATGGGGCACTATTCCTCCCCCACTGACACCAGTGATGGGGCACTTTTCTCCCCACTGATACCAACGATGGGGCACTATTCCTCCCCCACTGACACCAACCATGGGGCACTATTCCTCCTCCCCACTGACACCAACCATGGGGCACTATTCCTCCTCCCCACTGACACCAACGATGGGGCACTATTCCTCCTCCCCACTGACACCAACGATGGGGCACTATTCCTCCTCCCCACTGACACCAACGATGGGGCACTATTCCTCCTCCCCACTGACACCAAGGATGGGGCACTATTCCTCCTCCCCACTGACACCAATGATGGGGCACTATTCCTTCCACTGATACCAATGATGGGGCGCTATTCCTCCCACTGACACCAATGATGAGGTGCAATTCCTGCCACTGATACCAATGATGGGGCGCTATTCCTCCCACTGACACCAATGATGGGGTGCTATTCCTCCCACTGACACTAATGATGGAGCACTATTCCTCCCACTGACACTAATGATGGGACACTATTCCTCCCACTGACACCAATGATGGGGCACTATTCCTCCCACTGACCAATGATGGGGCACTATTCCTCCCACTGACACTAATGATGGGACACTATTCCTCACACACTGACACTAATGATGGGGCACCATCATTGGTGTCAGTGGGAGGAATAGTGTCCCATCATTGGTATCAGTGGGAGGAATAGCGCCCCATCATTCGTATCAGTGGGAGGAATAGTGCCCCATCATTGGTATCAGTGGGAGGAATAGTGCCCCATCATTGGTGTCAGTGGATGAAATAGTGCCCCATCATTAGTGTCAGTGGGAGGAATAGTGCCCCATCATTGGTATCAGTGGGAGGAATAGTGCCCCATCATTAGTGTCAGTGGGAGGAGTAGTGCCTCATCATTGGTATCAGTGGGAGGAATCATGCCCCATCATTGGTGTCAGTGGGAGGAATAGCACCCCATCATTGGAATACCATACTGAAATACCATACCATATTGAAATCAAATCTGATGTTTTTTCATTTTTATTTGGTGTGCGTTGGAAGAGGGGTAGTCTTATACGGCGAGTATAGCTCAAACCCTATATTTTAACAGGAAAAGTAGGGGGTCGTCTTATACGCCCAGTCGTCTTATACGCCGGCAAATACGGTATATATATTTATGGCAACTGTGATGAATTTACATATTAAAATTGTTTACAGTTTTTTTTTAACAGTATTTTTTTAAAGATGTTTAGTACCCTGCCTTAGGCTGGTAAAATTGAATTTCTAGTTTTCTCATCATAGTTGGCTCTAATTTCTCTGCTATTCTTTCATTGTGCTTTGTATGATTTTTATTGGTCAATTTTAGATTATTTGTTTTACCAAGGCTATGTTAATCACTTGACACCAGCCATGTCCGGCTAGCTGTACAGTGCAAATTAACCAGTAATGCCGCTGCAGTTGAGCACCTTAATTTGCTTTGTTTTGTTTAATTAAGGCCTATTACCTCAGGGGTTTGTCTATTATGACTCACTGTAACATTGTCAAAATAAATAGCCTGCTAATTGTAATGTTTTTGGCTATTATCTACTTTGTGTTTGTCAAATCCGCTGTAACATGTATAGTCATAAATAAATATGGAATTAAAAAAAAAAATTTCTGTCTCTCCCTTCAAGGTTAATTAACAATTTCCCTTCGGGATTAATAAATTATTTTTAATCTGAATCTGCTGTATTCAGTGGAGCAGCAATTTATTTTTTAGGTCTTTTCCTAAACGTTGGGGTTGATTGCTCCTGCATCTGGAAAAAGCTTTCAGAAATAGAGTGGATTATTATTATTTATCTGACCTCAGCCAATCCCTGGGAGGGGGACCCATAAGGTGGCTGTGGAGAGGATAAATGTCTGGGAAGGCTTGTTCAGTGCTCTCTTTTTCTCCCAGGGGCCTCTGCCCCATGGAGGCAGCCTGTGCTACTGAAGATCTGCTGCTGATAGGCAGGCCTCAGCATGTGCTTGGCTGGGGGCCCTAAAGATATCTGCTGGAGGACACTTCTTTATGAAGTTGGGCTGGAGAAGGACCTCCTTTCACAGAAGAGTGTTGCAGGGATGATAGTTGGAGAGCTTGCATTGGACATTGTGAGTAGGACCCATGTAGAGAGCTTTATGTGTGCCTGTGGTTTGAGGGTTAGATGCCAAGGGTAGCTACAAGGACTGTGACTGCTTTTACAGAGTCTCATATGGACTGGCTATCCCCTCTGCCTCTACCAATATTTAAGGCTGCTGCTTAAGGACCTTTGCCTAAGAATCTGTCCTCTAATGCTTGCTTGTGTTTTGGAGTACTCTGCACCCTCATCCCGCTTTCCTGTTCAAGTACTGCAGTAAAACTACAAAAAGACACTAGAATTAACCTGTGTTTGTTTGTGTGCTCTGGAACTGGTATCTGGGCCTGGAAGGCTCTGAACAGGTAAGGAAGATCTGTTTTTTTCAGTGGCCCCTTTGGGGGACAGCACTTTGTATGCAACATAGATATATGTGATAAAGAATACAACATGTGTTACAGTAGTGGTTTCAATAGAGGTAGTCATTATCAGTGTTTAATCAGTTCCCGCCCGGCCTATAGCACAATGACAGCTGGGCGGGACTTTCGTTGTTCCAGGTGGACGTCATATAATGTCCTCCCAGATTGCACCCATGTGGCTACGCTGCAGAAAGATCTGTTAATGACTGATCAGTATACCGGCTCGCTGCCAGTACCACGTGACCGCTGTGACCAATCACAGCAGGTCAAATGAAATTCCTTTCATGCCATCCATTGTGTACAGTTGCTTTGCTAGCTGTGATTGGTAACAGCGAACACATGGTACAGACTGGGCCAAACACAGCCCATCTGTGCCATGTGATGAGCTGTGGCCAATCACAGCTAATCACAATAAAAACCCCAGTGGTGATTAAATGCCGAAAACATTGATAAAAAATTAGTTTGGATACAGTGTTTCAGGACGGCGTAATTGTCATTCAAAGTCCAAAAGCTGAAAATTGGCCTGGGTAGGAATGGGATAAAATTGCCCAGTATTAAAGTGGTTAATTTCCATCACTGGTTAACTGTAACATAAAAGTAAATATATAGTGTGTGTGTGTGTGTGTGTGTGTGTGTGTGTGTGTGTGTGTATGTGTATGTGCACATGGGGGGGGGCACGTAATCCTCAGTTAAGGTGTCCTGCTATGGAAGCAATAAAATGAGAAAGGTGGATGAGAGAGGAGAGAAGTATGGAAAAGGATTTGTGGAGTTAGAGAAATGAGGGAGGGGGTAGAGGGAGGGGTCAGGTTAGGAGAAGGAGGAGGTGGATTCAAGTAGAGTATATTAATACAGATCATTGGTTTATGTTAAATCTCTGTTTATTAGATTTTTGTTCTGTCATAACAAGCACACATGAAAAGAAAAGGGATAACAGAAGGACCATAAGGATCTGGACAAGATCCAGATCTGTTGCAATACACAATGTTGATAAAAATAGGTTATACATGTTGCTGCACAAGGCAGAGCAAAATACAAAATGACAATTGTACAGTAGGTAGATAGCAAAAAAAGTAAGACTATCCTAATGAGTGGATTGTGAGGCAGTCAAATGTCCAGTAAGCCTACAAAATAAATTCTCACAAATAGGTTAGTATCAAAAACATAGGAAACAGCAAACACCCTTCACCTGGAGAGGGATTTCCACCATGAGAGCCAAAGGAAAACTATTCTCCAGTGTACTCAGAACATTAATATGAGTGTAACTGGACAAGCATGCAGAATATCTACGAGGAATGTAGTAGCCACTAAACATAGATAGAAAAAAGAAAAAAAGGGGGTGGGGGGTGCATGGCCCAAGTACTGTGAGGAAGAGAGTAGGTGGGCATCTAAGAAAAGATAACGAGTAATATGGCAAATAGATGAAAGGTAAGAGACAAATTGAGAGAAATGTCAGAAGTGATTCTAGCTCATTGTTTTTGGAACAGTGGTCTCCAAACTGAGGCCCACAGGCCAGATGTGACCCTTTACTTGCATTTATCCAGGCCTTGAGGCACCATTCCTTCTACTGATACGAGGCACCATTCCTCCAACTTACATCAATGTTGAGGCACCATTCCTCCTACTGACATCAGCGATGAGGCACCATTCTTTCCATTGACACCAACAATGGGGCATAATTACTCCCATTGATATCCAATGATGGAACATTATTCTTCCCACAGATCTAAATGATGGAACACTATTCCTCCCACTGATACTAATGATAGGGCACGATTCCCTCAACTGACACAAATGGCAGAGAACTATTCCTTCCACTAACACTGGTGATGGGGCATAATTAATACTTTTTTTCACTCCCACTAACTGCCAAGCCAGAGGCATTGTTTACTCCCATTGGCACTGGGGCTTTTTCTAGTCCCACTGGTGTCAGTTATTTCATGCCCCCTATAGTCTGAAGGACAGTAAACTGGCCCTTTGTTTAGAAAGATTGGAGACCTGTGGTTTGGAGTCAAATGTAAATAAGGGACCTAGAACTGTTGTGCTCACTCTACCCCTTCAAAGTCTCCCCTGCCCTCCACTGTAGCTAATCACAGCACATGAATGCATCATGTATGTGTTTGTGTGTTAAAGTGCCCTCATTTTCAGAGGGAACAGGGAAAGCAACAGGGGTGGCCCCCATGGATAAACACTTTCACCAGATTCATGAGAGGATGAGGAACATTGGAAAAGGAGGCCAAGACCTCATTCTAAATGGTACATAGCACTAGTTGCTGACCCAGCGATTGCCACCAAGACAATAGGATGCCACTGATGGTGAGGATAAACCCCTAAGACTTGCATATCCCATAGTAGACCTGCAGGTACCTTGTACCCCATACAAATGAGGGCTAGCAAACCTTAGTGTGGCAGGGATTACCAGAAAAAATAACCCTCTATGTTTCAACATCTGTACTAAAACAGCCAGCTGTAACAAGTGGTTGAAAAGCAGGGTGCAAGTTGGGACCTCACAACAAAAAGTCTGGATAGACCAGAAGATGCCATAGATCGTTATTGAGCAGGTAAACCAAAACCACGCCTCTCTAACTCAATCCTTGATTGCCTTGGAGACAAAAAAGTGTCCAGCTCAAGTTCAACCATGATGGCATGAGGCTCCTGGTGTATGGACCTGTCCCTCATGACCTAGAGTGTCTGTGTTACCTGCCAGTTCTCAGTGCCTATGATTTACAACATGGAAAAATGGTGACCAACTAATTTAAGGAAATGATCCACCTCCTGCGCTTCTGCTGGACTTATTGATCCTGCAGATGGATTGACCTACAGTGCCTTGAAAAAGTATTCATACCTCTTGAAATTTTGTCATGTTACAACCAAAAACGTAAATTTATTTTATTGGGATGTTATGTGATCAACACAAAGTGGCACATAATTGAATTTTCTTCAGCAGGGACAGGAAAGATGGTCAGAGTTGATGGAAAGATGGATGGAGCCAAATACAGGGCAATATTAGAAGAAAACCTGTTAGAGTCTGCAAAAGACTTGATACTGGGCCAGAGGTTTACTTTCCAGCAGGACAACGACCCTAAACATACAGCCAGAACTACAATGGAATGGTTTAGATCAAAGCATATTCATGTGTTAGAATGGCCCAGTCAAACTCCAGACCTAAATCCAATTGAGAATCTGTGGAAAGACTTGAAAATTGCTGTTCACATACACTCTCCATCCAGTCTGACAGAGCTTGAGCTATTTTGCAAAGAAGAATTGGCAAAAATTTCACTCTCTAGATGTGCAAAGCTGGTAGAGACATCCCCCCAAAAGACTTGCAGCTGTAATTGCAGTGACAGGTGGTTCTACAAGGTATTGACTCAGGGGGGCTGAATATAAATGCATGCCACATTTTTCAGATATTTATTTGTTCAAAATTTTGAAAACCATTTATCGTTTTCTTTCCACTTCACAATTATGTGCCACTTTGTGTAGGTCTATCACATAAAATCTCAATAACATACATTTACGTTTTTGGTTGTAATGACAGAAAATGTGGTAAATTTCAAGGGGTATGAATACTTTTTCAAGGCACTGTGTGTTACAGCCATGGCATTGTCAAGGTGAACCTCACAGAGTGTTACTCAGGAAATACCATCCAGCTGTGCTGTGACATTCAGATCACACAAGGGCCTAGTACAATGATGCTAAGCTGGGCTTTATTCTGGATGCAGCAACCTTATGTCATCTGCAGAGGAGACCTCCATCCACCATGGCCCAAGGGTCCCCATGTAACAAGACAGAGAGATCCAGCGATAAGACTAAATGTGCTTGACTCTAGCCTAAAGTTGCAGAGTCCAATCCTATTAAAAGAAAGACTTTCACTAACCAAACATGCAAGACTCTCCAAGAAGTACTGGGCACATTGATGGCATCCATGAGGATTTCTCAATGACCAGCAGGCAGCTTAACTCCACCAGGGGCCACAGGTGCATATACCAACTGACATCCAGCAGTAGATTCCCTAAGTATTCAGTGATTGAAATGTCCTGTAGATCTAAAAGAGCTAACACTGGTGCTAGCACCTAAGAAAATACCCCGGGGAAAAAATATTTTATTTCAATGAAATAAAAATCTTCTCTGGAGAAAAATCTTCTTTACTTGAAAAAAAAGTCTTGGATCTGAGAGTGCCATGTACATGGATATAGAGTCTAAGATAAAGAAAGCTAGCCTCTCTCACTACTCCAATCACCCCTGAGTAGGAGGACAGGGAATGTAGGAATGGAATTAGTCCTAATGGGTGATGTTGGCATTTCTGGAACTTGAGAGCTCTGTCATTAGGTAGCTTTGAGTGATGTGGTGATGTAGATCACCAATGAGGTCAGGAAAGTTGGAGTTAGCATAGGTGGGCAAAGTGGGACCAAATCAGAGGGAACAGATGGAGTCTGGAACAGTCTGGAGTCTGGTTATGATAGTCTTTCCCCCTTGGATGCAAGGAAACTCTGAGCAGCAGTTTGAGCAGCTCTAGGGGCCACATCTTTTTTTTTTTTTTTTGCATGTAGCATCCTCCTCCTAAAGATGACACTATAAAACTACAAGTAATGGATGATTTATCTTTAGTAGTGTTCCTAAAACAGAGTTTAAAACTGATGTATGGCCAAAAATTTTTTTGCCAATTTGCACAGTAAAAATTACTTAGTTGTAATGATGAGCATCCCATCTCTGGGCGCTGGATTGTTTTTCACATCTAACATTTACCTATGCTCCTGATTGCGCCGAATATGCAGTACTTAGATTTGTAGTACCAGCTGCATTACACAAAGTACACAGATCACTGTGGGATACTTACTTGGCACCTCCTCCATTCATAAGAAGTCATGCATTCTTTTCAATGACTGCAATGGGCTCTGTGATTAGAGGGGATGCGGATGAATATCACAATCTCCCCTCCTCCAATCACAGAATGCCTTGTATTCATTAAAGTGCCAGACTTTTTATAAAATGAGGAGGTGCCTAGCAAGTATCACACAGTAATCAGTGTGCTGAGTGTACTGCAGCAGGTACTAAAAGTCTCAGTGCCAGACATTTGGCTTTGAGAGGCAACAGCTGCCTGACTAAAAGTAAGATATTTAAAGTAGAACTGAAAACACCCTTTTTTGTTTTAGATAGAGTAAGGGGGATTATAACCCCTGTCAGTTTCTTTTCTGCCATCTGTGTCTCATTAGAGAGATTTCCCTTCACTTTTGTTCCATAACCACAACAGTGAGGGGATCTCTGGTTGTCTAGTATACCCATTAGAAAATTTCCCTTTTATTCCTGTTCTGGTCACCACTCAAAGTTTGGGATTTTCATCAGTTTTAATGATAATAGAAAGGATGAATTCCCCTAATGGGGACACAGACAGAAATAAAAAATAAGTTTTGCCTTCTGTTATGCTTTAATAACTAAAACTAAAGGCAAAACATTTTGTATTTTTGCCCTGCCAGTCGTGATCCCTGTCTTCTGTCTTTCCAGTGCTGATCTCTGTCCATTGCTTTTCCAGTGCTGATCCCTATCTTCTGCTTTTCCAGTGCTGATCCCTGTCCTCTGCCTTTCCAGTACTGATCCTTGACTTCTGCTCTGCCAACCGTGATCCCTGTCTCCTGTCCTCTGCCTTTTCGTGGTGATCCTTGTCCTCTGCCTATCAAGTGCTGATCTTTGACTTCTGCTCTGCCAGTGGTGATTCCTGTCCTTTGCCTTTAAAATGGTGACCCCTGTCTCCTGCCCTGCCAGCAGTGAACCCTGTCCTCTGACCTGCCATCAGTGACCCCTGTCCTCTGACCTGCCAGCAGCGATCCCTGTCTTGTGCCCTGCAGACCATGTCCTTGGCTCAGCTGATCCCTATCCTTGGCTCTACTGGCCCCTGTCCTCTGTCCTGCTAACCCCTTATGCCCTACTGATTCCTGAATACTCTTCTGCTGACCTTCCAATCTTTGCCCTGCTGACCCCTGTACACTGCCTCACAATCCAGTGGCCTCTGTATACTGCCCTACAAACTGCTGACCCTATACTCTGCCCTGTTGACCCCCTGTACAGTAACTTACAAAATACTGACCCTGTCCTCTACTGTGCTGCACCCTTGTACATTGCCCCACTGATTTCCCATCCTCTTCCCCCCTGAAATTTTTTCCTGCACCCCACATCAGACAATTAAGATCTGGCCTTGCCCCAGGATGCAATTGGATATTCCTTGGATCAATTTCCCCTGGTGTTATTACCTCTAAAAATGAATATCACATTATATTTTGTGCATTTAGGAATATATCCAGCTCTTTTTAAAAACAAACTACTGAGCTGGCCAGAACCAGTTCTTGCAGGAATCTATTCCACATTCTCACAGCCTTACTGTGAAGAAACTTATATATATATATGTGAAAGTTATGACTGTAATGACCTGGAAGTGAATAACTCTACACCAAATTGATTATAGGGACCACCTATGCATTTATACATGGCGATCATACCCCCTCTTCTCAAAGAGAGAATAAGTTCAGTTCCTCCAATCTTTCCTCATAGCTGAGCTCCTCCATGCCTTTTATCAGTGTGGTTGCCCTTCTCTGTACTTTCTCCAGTTCTCTGATATCCTTTTTGTGAATTGGTGCCCAAAACTGAACTGCATATTTCAGATGAGGTATTACTAATGATTTGTACCGGGGCAAAATGATGCCTCTCTATGCAGGCCATACCTATTTTAATATAAGCAAGGGTTTTGCTTGCTTCACGGCTCATGTACACGGGACATTTGGAAAACTCTTCTAAATAATGGAAACTGACTGCTGGAAAACATAGGTTAAAAAACGTCAGTTTATCTGTGTTTGCATAGCGCGTTTATGCGCGTTTATGTATGTTTGCATTTAGAAGTGTTTTTAAAAGATAACCTCAGAAGACCTTCCAAAATGATCAGAATGCACAGAAAAATATAAAAAAATTAACTATTTCAGACATTTTGAGAGGAATAGAGAGAGCAGAAGCAGAGAGAGCAGTATGTGTTGAGATGACCTGTCTTTTTCTGGTTGTATTCACTATGGATCCCATCATGAGCATAATGCAGCACGTTCTACCATTTTTTCCTTCACGCAAAACCTGGAACTGACTGCGCTGGTGTACCGGGTCCATTTTAATACATGGAAAACGCTTTGCATGCATTTCTGATGATGAAAAGGCTCTTGACAGCATTTGGATATGGAACAGTTAAAAAAAACGCTTCTAAACGCATACGCTTATAAACGTGGTTAGCTGCGTTTACAAGCGTTTACACACGTTTGGCGTTTCAAGCGCCGGTAAAATCTACTCCTGAACACAAGTTTGGTGCATTCAAAAACACAACTATAAACTCAACTGCCTATAAACGACTGTAAATGACATAGTGTATATGGACACATAGGAAACATTAGGGAGAGTTAAGGGGTTGCTGAAAAAAACGCTGAACAGCTCCTGAACGTCAGTTTAGGAGCTACAGTGTACATGAGCCCTTAGAAACTGCAGCTTGGCATTACATGCTATTATTAAGTCTACAATCTACCAGAACTCCCAGATCCTTCTCCACCATTGATTCCCCTATCTGTACCCCCCCTAGTATGTATGATGCATGCATATTCTTAGCCCCCAAGTGCATAACTTAACATTTATCACACAGTGTTGGGCCCTTTTGGGTCACAGGAAGGAGGTGCGAGTTCTGAACGCTTAGCCCACATTCTGAAACTGGACAGAGCTGTGATTTGTTCTTTAGCTGCACTTATTACATATCTTAAAGAATTTCATTTGGAAAAGATACTTCATAATCCAAATCAATTTGTGCCAATGTCCAGTTCAGTAGCGTGCATGAATATAAATGGGACAACTCTAAGAAATCTGGAAATCTTACAAAATCAACTCCTGTGGGAGCCAGTTACATCCACAGAGTGGTCATCACTTAATGAGAAGGCTGAGTGCAAAGCGTGGGATAGCGAAAGAGACCTGACCAGATCTGACCAGACCTCTGATGAGATATTTGAAGTCCCTATATTATACAAATGTGCATAAAGGTTGCGCATCTGGTGAGTGCGCAACCTACTGTATCCTAATTGTTTCACAGTATGCACAGTCTGTGTCGTTTGGAAATCAGTAGATCGGTTGAGATCTTGCTCACACCTTCACGTTGGACTTATTCTTGGATATAGCATTTTTCTTCACGTTATACCAGCCACAAATCCAGTGGCATATATATGAGTGCACAGTGTCACTTTATATCTTTGTATGATTTTATGTATGTGTATATATACGTTTATTCATTTGTGTTTTAGCGCTGCACCTTTTTGTATATCATTGTCTATTAGAAGGTCTTATATGGTGCCTTTGGTGTACAGCTGCTGCTATCTAGAAGGCGCTTACTTGTTTATACATTTTTAGCATTTCATGAATTCATGTTGACTTCTGCTTAATTTTCTAGCAAAAAGTCTTCTATGTTGTCTTTAAGTAAACGTTCAAGTATCTTCACAACTATAGAGGTTAAACTAACTGGACTGTATACTTGGTAACAGGGGCGGATTGACAACTCATGGGGCCCCAGGGCAATAGGGGATCATGGGGCCCCTGTGTTCTTGCCCAAACTCAAAAAAGTCTATGAAAAAGGTACCAGAGGCATCTCATGGGGCCCCCTACTGACCCCGGGCCATCGGGCAGTGCCCGAGTTTCCAAATGGTCAGTCCGCCCCTGCTTGGTAAAGACTTTGATCTTTTTATAGAAATTGGCACCACATTGGCCTTACACCAATCCAGTGGTACTATGCCAGTCATTAAAGAGTCCTTAAAAATGAGATATAAGAGAGCTTACCTCTGTAAGAACCCGAGGGTGTAATCCATCTGGTCCAGGTACTTTATTCACCTTTATTTTAAGTGTTTTTGGACCATACCAATTTTGAGCCATTGTGGATCATTTGGGACTATGTCAAAATTATACCCATTAAAGTCTCGAACCCCCCCATGCTCCTTTGTATACACTGAGCTGAAGAAGGTATTTCATACATTTGCCTTCTCCTTGTCCCCAATAAGCACCTCAAAATGATCCAGTAAAGAACCTATATGTTCAGACCTGACCTTTTTACTGTTAATATATTTGAAGAATTTTTTGAGGCTGGGGGAGGAAGGGGGATGGGGGGAGGGAGTCACCGACATCCCCACCCACCCAAATTCCAACCTTACTGCCTGACAGGGTTGGACACATGCTGCATTTGTTCTGCGTAGCTTTGCAGCTGCAGCATTTTTTACTAGGCTGCAGAGTTTGTGTCAAACTCACACATTTTGATCACTTTTCAGAGGGTGGTGAGCACTGCTTCCTCTCTGAAAGAGACCTTTATGGTATTCCATTATACTTGCAGTCATCTGCTCATTATTATTATTATACAGTATTTATAAAGCGCCCATAGTTCGCTCAGCGCTGTACATTACAAAGGGGGACAGAACATGTGACGGAACAATATCAATACAATGCAAAACATGAGGGGATCGAGGGCCGCTCATGACTGTACCTTGTTTCTTCACTACCTAATAGTTGGAGGATACACCTTCCAATCACAGATCTGTAACTATAGCAACTGCAGCAGCCTTGTCTAAGGTGATGGAGTCAATGTGTGACAGCAGAGGTGGCCATACATGTCTCCAGGGAAACCATCCCATCTCAGCATCCAGACCTACAGACCCGCCCCTTATGAGCAGAGCTGGGCACTGGGCGGGGCCTCACACCCCATCAGCCTTTGTGACGTTACGTTATACATATAAAGCAGAATCCGGGAGTGGGAGAGCAGACGTGAGCTGACAGAGGAGACGGCACGGTGTATCCATAGTAATAGTAACAACGGTCCGTTCTCTCAGAATAGCAGCATCTCCTTCCTCTCCGCACACAGCGCTCCTCCGACATGAAGACCAAATTCTCCTGCGGGGAGGAGCTGCCCGATTCCCTGGGCTTACTGATCACTGCAGCCGGGGGACTGGTGAGCGGCCAGAGGATCGGGGAGCCGGGGGTGGAGAGTCCGGAGAAGGAGGAGGAGAGCTGCAGAGCGCCCGAGGACGAGCCCGATCCCCGCACTAGGCGCAAGGCGTACCGATGGTGCAAGGAGTTCCTGCCCGGGGCCTGGAGGTTCCTGGAGGAGGAGCGATTCCACATCACTGTCATACGGTCAGTGCTACACCGATAGCATCTCGCCACATTGTACGGCGCCTGTACACTGCTGTCTATACACCCATACCATCCGATCTCTGTACATGATCTATACACCCATACCATCCGATCTCTGTACATGATCTATACACCCATACCATCCGATCTCTGTACATGATCTATACACCCATACCATCCGATCTCTGCGCATGATCTATACACCCATACCATCCGATCTCTGCGCATGATCTATACACCCATACCATCCGATCTCTGCGCATGATCTATACACCCATACCATCCGATCTCTGCGCATGATCCATACACCAATATCATCCGATCTCTGCGCATGATCCATACACCCATACCATCCGATCTCTGCGCATGATCCATACACCCATACCATCCGATCTCTGCGCATGATCCATACACCCATACCATCCGATCTCTGCGCATGATCCATACACCAATACCATCCGATCTCTGCGCATGATCCATACACCCATACCATCCGATCTCTGCGCATGATCCATACACCAATACCATCCGATCTCTGCGCATGATCCATACACCAATACCATCCGATCTCTGCGCATGATCCATACACCAATACCATCCGATCACTGCGCATGATCCATACACCCATACCTTCCGATCACTGCGCATGATCCATACACCCATACCTTCCGATCTCTGTACATGATCCATACACCCATATCATCCGATCACTGCACATGATCTATACACCCATACCATCTGATCACTGTACATGATCTGTATACTGCTGTCTATACACCCATACCATCTGATCTCTGTACATGATCCATACACCCATACCATCCGATCTCTGTACATGATCCATACACCCATACCATCCGATCTCTGTACATGATCTATACACTCATACCATCCGATCTCTGTACATGATCTGTATACTGCTGTCTATACACCCATACCATCTGATCTCTGTACATGATCCATACACCCATACCATCCGATCTCTGTACATGATCCATACACCCATACCATCCGATCTCTGTACATGATCCATACACCCATACCATCCGATCTCTGTACATGATCCATACACCCATACCATCCGATCTCTGCACATGATCCATACACCCATACCATCCGATCTCTGTACATGATCTGTATACTGCAGCCTATACACCCATATCATCCGATCCCTGTACATAATCTATACACCAATACCATCTGATCTCTGTACATGATCTGTATACTGCTGTCTATACACCAATACCATCCGATCACTGTACATGATCTGTATACTGCTGTCTATACACCCATACCATCCGATCTCTGTACGTGATCCATACACCCATACCATCCGATCTCTGTACGTGATCCATACACCCATACCATCTGATCTCTGTACATGATCTATACACCCATACCATCCGATCTCTGTACATGATCCATACACCCATACCATCCGATCTCTGTACATGATCCATACACCCATACCATCCGATCTCTGTACATGATCCATACACCCATACCATCCGATCTCTGCACATGATCCATACACCCATACCATCCGATCTCTGTACATGATCTGTATACTGCAGCCTATACACCCATATCATCCGATCCCTGTACATAATCTATACACAAATACCATCTGATCTCTGTACATGATCTGTATACTGCTGTCTATACACCAATACCATCCGATCACTGTACATGATCTATACACCAATACCATCTGATCCCTGTACATGATCTATACACCAATACTATCTGATCCCTGTACATGATCTATACACCAATACCATCCGATCACTGTACATGATCTATACACCAATACCATCCGATCACTGTACATGATCTATACACCAATACCATCCGATCACTGTACATAATCTATACACCCATACCATCCGATCTCTGTACATAATCTATACACCAATCCCACCTGATCTCTGTCGATGATCTGTACACTGCTGTCTATACACCAATCCCATCTGATCACTGTCCATGATCTGTATACTACAGCCTATACACTGCAATACCATCTGATCACTGTACATGGTCTATACACTGCAATACCATCTGATCACTGTACATGGTCTATACACTGCAATACCATCTGATCACTGTACATGATCTATACACTGCAATCATACACCAATACCATCTGATCACTGTACATAATCTATATACTGCAATCCCATCTTATCACACTGTACATCACCTATACACTGCATTCCCATCTGATCACAGTATCTAAACACTGCAATATCAGCTGATCACACTGCGCAGCACCTATACACCACAATACCAACTCAGCACAGTATCTATAAAATGCAATACCATCTGATCACAGTACATGATCTATACACAATATTCTATACACCAATACCATCTGATCACTGTCCATGATCTATACACTGCAATCCCATCTCATCACACTGTACAGCGCCTATACACTGCAATACCATATCAGCACAGTATCTATAAAATGCAATACCATCTGATCACAGTACGTGATCTATACACTGCAATCTATACACCAATATTATCTGATCACAGTACATCACCTATACACTGCAATCTATACACCAATACCATATGATCACTGTACATGATCTATACACTGCAATCTATACACCAATACCATCTCATCACTGTACATGATCTATACACTGCAATACCATCTGATCACTGTACATCACCTTTACATTGCAATCTATACACCAATACCATCTTATCACAGTACATGATCTATACACGGCAATCTATACACCAATACCATCTGATCACAGTACATGATCTATACACCAATACCATCTGATCACAGTACATGATCTATACACCAATACCATCTGATCACAGTACATGATCTATACACCAATACCATCTGATCACAGTACATGATCTATACACCAATACCTTATGATCACAGTACATGATCTATACACCAATACCATCTGATCACAGTACATGATCTATACACCAATACCTTATGATCACAGTACATGATCTATACACCAATACTATCTGATCACAGTATATGATCTATACACAAATACCTTCTGATCACTGTACATGATCTATACACTGCAATCCCATCTGATCACACTGTACAGCGCCTATACACTGCAATGTATACACCAATACCATCTGATCACTGTAGATGATCTATACACAATACCCTCTCATCACTGTAGATGATCTATACACCA
Organism: Staurois parvus; assembly: GCF_062004578.1. Lineage (NCBI taxonomy): Eukaryota > Metazoa > Chordata > Amphibia > Anura > Ranidae > Staurois > Staurois parvus. Next base: position 153,371 of record NW_028318860.1, on the reverse strand, counting down.
ATACCATCTCATCACACTGTACAGCGCCTATACACTGCAATGTATACACCAATATCATCTGATTACTGTGCAAGATCTGCACACTGCAATACCAACTAATCACACTGTACGTAATCTATACATTGCAATCTGTACACCAATAACATCTATCTGATCACTGTACTGGATCTATACACTGCAATATATACAGTGTAATACCAACTGATTACACAGGTCATCACCTATACACTGCTGATGCCTTCTGATCACTGTACAGCAATGGTCTCCAAGCTGTGGCCCATTGCTTGCTTTTATTCAGCCCTTGGGGCACTATTCCATCCAACAATGGGGCATTATTCCCCCCATTAACACCAATGAAGGGGCACAATAATGACACCAATGATGGAGCAAAAATCCCTCCAATGACACCAGTGAGGGGGCACAATTCCTCCCAATGACACCAATAATGGAGCAAAATTCCTCCCAATGATGAAGCAAAATTCCTTCCATTGACACCAATTATGGGGCACAATTCCTTCCAATGACACCAAAGATGGGGAATTTTTTTTTCCCACAGACATCGGGACCTTTTCTGCTACCAATGGCCACAGTCTGACCCCCTCATAAAGTCTGAAGGTCAGCAAACTTTGCTTAGAAGGTTTGGAGACCACTGCTGTACAGGATCTATACACTGTAATGTATACAGTGCAATACCAATTGATCACAGTATATGATCTATACACTGCTAATATCAACTGATCAATGTACAGGATCTATACATTGCAATATATACTGTGCAATACCAACTGATCACACTGTACATACCCTGCAATCTATACACTGCTACTACTATGTGATCACACTGTACAGTAAATTCACTGCTGCTACCATCTGATCACATTGTACACTATGTACACTGCTACTACCATCTGATCACACTGTACAGTATATACACTGCTACTACCATCTGATCACATTGTACACTATGTACACTGCTACTACCATCTGATCACACTGTACAGTATATACACTGCTACTACCATCTGATCACATTGTACACTATGTACACTTATGCATTCCAATCACACTGTACAGTATATACACTGCTACTACCATCTGATCACACTGTACTTTCAATAATCTGTTGCTACCAACTAAACATGCTGTACAGTCGATACCAGTGGTGATCAACTTTCTTGATATGGGGGATACAAGAGGTGGTCGAAGACTGAGGACATGATACAAGAGATGATCAGAGACTGCAGACATGATACGAAAGGTGGTCAGACTGTGCACATGATACAACCACTTACCCCCTTAAGGGGGAGTGGTTGGGGGATTGTAAAAATGCGGCTCAATCATATAATTTTGCAGCCGCCAACCCCCACCTCCCCAGCTGTTAGTGTAAACAAACTTTAAGGGCTCATTCACACCATGTGAGTTGAGTACCATTGATCAATGTAGGCTCAATACAAGTGTACATAGAAAACAATTGTTCTTTATGCACCCTGTTCGCACCATACATGTGCAGTGGTGCATGTTGTGTAAAATGCAGAATGTCTACATTTTTATACAGTGTGACAATGCAGAGTTGAATGAAATGTCATTCAATTTTGCATTGTCACATTGCATAAAAATGTAGTGTGACAATGCAGAGTTGTATGGAATATCAGAAAATGACATTTCATTCAAGTTAATGTAAAAAAAAGAAAAAGCAGTTAACTGCAATGAGTTGTAACAACATGTCACAACACCCCTGCACAACGCACACCAGTGGCAATGCATTATGCAATGGATTCTGCACCCCAGCCGGTGTGAATGAGCCCTGAATCAGGCATCATTCACCAAGTGCCAGTCCTATGGTTTTCCAGAGGTCATTCCAATGATGTATCTATGATGGGAACATGCAGATATATGAAACATTGTAAATAAATATACTACTGTATAAAATGGGGTTCATGCCAAAAATGTGTCTTTGTGTGATGTTTAAGGGTTTCAGGAACTGCCTTGCAAAATGCAGCATTCTGGGCATTGGTATGAATCTGACCTTTAAAAACTATTTGCTCTTCTCCATGGAATGTTTTGAATTTTCATGCCATACAACTTGCAAGTCGCACCTTATTGTCCGCAACTACAGAGGTCATATCGGTGCAGTTCCGACTTGGTCGGAGCCGCACCGATTTCTAAAGTAGTGCATACACTACTTTTGGTGTGATATTTTTTTTTTTTTGCATAGACATGTCAGATGTCTTACAAATCGTACCTTAAATCGGAATGTCACCTGACTTTAAAATCGTGAGACTTCACTGTAAGTCGCACGTCAATTTGTTACATTTCATTAAAATTGAAAGGAAAGCGTCAGCACCATAATCTTCACAGTGCACACCAGGCCGGTACTGATCATAGTATATCTGTTCTACAATAAAAAGCCTGCTTGTTGGCATACTTCTGTATTGTATGTAAAGTTCTATTTTAACCTCCCTAGCGGTCTGATTATGTCAGTATTTCTGTGCTCAAAGCGGTACCTTTTTTTTTTTGCATGGAAATATTTTTTTTTATTGTAGCCCTGTAATTCTTAGGAATAACTCACTGAAATCTGTCCGAACAAGAGTCTAGTAAACATCCCGGGTATGATAAAATTTGAAACGCAAAATCATAAATTATAGTATAATAAATATTCATAAAAAATAATAATACATTTAATTCAATAATGTAATCAAACCAAAAACGCTGAAATTTGAAATAGAGCGCCAAGTTCGCACATCACTGAGCTTAGTCGCAAAATCGTTTTCAGTGTCTGATGACGAATTTCCCCACGAATCATTATCGCTCAATTCTGCAAGTGGTTCTAATTTACTATCACTGTTCTCTAGCTGGAATAAAACCGCTTTTGACCTAAAGGGAGGCTTTTTGGACGCCATGGACATTTCTCAGTTTCCAGGCAGAAAGAACAGTAAAAATGCAGGCAGGGCACAGGACAAAGCACTAGGAATAAAATGTATGTGAAATGGTTTGATACAGTAATGTTCTACTATCAGATTTTAGTGTATTGAGAGAATGTCACTTTTAAATTTTTGAATTTCCTGCCTGTTCCGTCCCTCGTAAGTCCCGACGCTCGCAGGGAACGGAACCCAGAAGACGGATGCCGGCATTGGCTGGAGGAGATGGCCGGGGCTGCTGGGGGGGGGATATCGTGGGAGCGAAGGACAAGGTAAGTGCTGGAGGGATCCCTAACCAACGCTGCAGGGTAATCCCAAGTGTAGCTCGGGATTACCGCTTTTGGTACTGAAAGTTTACCCCAAGCAACACTCGGGAAAACCGCCAGGGAGGTTAAACCCTGCAGCTTTGAAGTCTTTCTACTTCAGGGCAACTTCATAGCCGACTATCAGTGCGATTTCATGTGCAGCTTGCTGACATCTGTGCGACTTCATTTAACAGATGTCAATGCAAGTCGCAATGACGTCGAACAGAAATAATGTAGGAACGTTTTTCAAAGTCATCGGAGCAATTTGAACGGTTCCATTGCCGAAAATGGGATGTGATTTTTTTTTCATGCGACTTTGAATTGTCAAGTTGCATGACAAGTCACACTGGTATGAACCAGGGATCAGGCCCCATTCGCTCCTGGGAGTAGCAGAAATGCAGGAAGAAACTAGCATTTCTGCAAACTGCACCCCATAATGGCACCCCAAATGCAGGCAGCAGTTGTGTGTTTTCCACGTGCAACGCAAAGCTCAGTGCCAAAATTTGGTACAGGAACTTCTTTAGCATGTGTTTATGCAAATGTCGCCACTCCCAAAATGCACAAAAAAAATGCCAAAAACTTGAGAAAGCAGAGCTGCTCAAGTGTGAACAGGGCTAAAGAGGCTTGTAATTGCTGTGCCCTGCCTGTGTTCAGCCCTAAAGAATAATGGCAATATTTCTATATACACAACTTTTTAGTGGTGTGATGCAGACTACAAATATGACCTGATGCTGGGCAGGGTGCAGCAATGCAAAGACTAGATCTGCATCTGGAGTCTGTACTTAAAGCTGAACTATGTGAAAAGAAATATCATGTAAGAACAAGAGTCGTGTATTCTTCATTGAATCTTGGTGTGCTTTGCATATTTCATCCAGAGCTGTGCAGTAATCCAATGTGGAGCTTTGCCTTTGTGCAGGATCTTCCTGTAATAAAGACCCCTCATTGCTGTTCTCTCTCCTTGTGTAGAGTGACTGGTCTTGTCTCCGCCCCCTCTGTAGTTTTCTGCAGACAGCCTGTAGTAGGTGGAGCCTGCTGGGTCCCTCCCATAGCAAAATAATGATGTTACTGCTAGTTTTACTAGATAACTGGGCTTCCAAAGGCATTGGATGCACGCAATGATGATTGATATCCTTTTCTAGCTATTAAGGAATATGTTTAGGTGAGAATTTTTGTGCCTGGAGTTTAGCTTTGCATATTTAGTGTTATTCAGGCTGGCAATGGGTTGTGAGTAGTGTTTTTTTTCTTTTTTGTGCAACTGAATTCTCACTTTAAAGTGTTACTAAACCCAGGACCCTGCATTCACTATATCTGATCTCCCACAGTGCAAAGAGCATGGAAATGCAATTATTTTAGTCAGGGTGGATTTGATTTAAATCAAACTGATTTAAATCACGATTTAAATCACTAGTCAGTAAGGCTTGATTTAAATCATAGTTTTCTACATAAAGACTAATTCTTGCTGGTATAACTTTAATATGCAAGTAGATGAAGATTTTTAGAATAACAACTTTTCATATTAGTTTTTTTATCCCCAGTTTAATAGGTTAATCATTCGTATTTGGACAACTTGTCTGTTGTACTTAGGAAGGAGAAAAATAATCATTACCTTAATAACAATTTAAATAGATTTATTCAACTGAAACAATAACATTACAGCATATGTTATTTGCTTAAACAAACATCCATGTTTGTTAACTAATTTGGCTAAACAAAATATATATATTTTAAGAAACGTAGACTGTCAGCCCCTTCCTCCTCACACTTAGTTTCACTTTCTTCTTGTGCAGATCTATTCCACTCCAAACAATCAGAAAAATATTGTTTCTATTCTATTCACTGAACTTCTTGAAGCTTAGCACTGAAGGGGTTGATTCTGTATTCAGAGGTTTGTAGAAGTTAGGATTAAGGTCTTTTTCTTAACTCTGTTCATGTTATAACATTTTTGCTGTGAAGAAGAGGCATGTGATCTCTGCTGAGTCAAATTCAGTTTTGAGAACTGCAAAGTAAACCAAGCATCTGTGATCATGTCTTGTAGGCAGAGAAACTGCCCAATAATCTTACAAAAACCTCCGGAAGAGCATGACATTGTGAATGGATTAATGGAATTTATTTACCAAAAAAATTAAACATATACAGCCTTATTCTACATAATTAAAAAACTAATCTTTATTTCATGATGGAATAACCTTTGGATGGTAATATATTTTCCTCAAAAAGCCTTTTATTTAAAAAAATCCGATTTAAATAAAAAAAATCTGCTTTTTTTTTTATTTAAAAAAAAAAAATATCATTGATTTTTATAAATATATAAATATAATATAAACTGATAAATACGTTTTACTAATTAGCAATCAAAAGTCTTGTGACTATTATCAGTGTCCAGCAGAGCACTGGTTAAAGCTTGGAGGAGGAGTTTTCATTCTCCCCTGATTGTCCTATGAGGCTACATAACACCTGAGCCTCTGTCTGGACAGCGCTGATTTGTCCTTGTGCTAATCACATGCACTTTCCCCCCCAAAAAAACCTCTAGCAGTACACACTAAACTGAGCATGTGCAGCTTGCCCCCAAGGCCCTGTTCTATCAGCAGATGGATTGGGGACAGTAGTAGATGAGGATCAGAGAAGACAGGATTAAGTATCCTTTTTATACAATGTGGAAGATTAACCCCTTAGGTTCCACAATGAATATAACAAGCATGCTTTACTGCATATACAGACTGATTGTACGGTTGTAGGTTTAGTAACACTTAAAGGCTGCACTTACACCTGAGCATGAGGGTTTACAAGGGATTTTTTTTGTTTAGAGCATGTTTTTGTGTGGTTTTTTTTTTTTTTTTCCCCAGGCGTACTCAGGCTTGAGCATTTTTGTTTTAGTCAATAGAGAGCTAGTCAATAGGAAGAGATGGTGGTTTAGGTTTGAAAAACTTTAATTGTCAGGTTTTTCAGGCATTTTGCCCCATTCTGCTTCAAAGGAAGCTCCTGTGTCTTTCTGAGTCTCGGGCATTGAGCTACAAGCGTCATGTCTCATATGTGAACAGACACAGTTTAAAAAGATGGGGTTTTGGTTGTTGAGCGTTATGGAGTATTGGGCTTCAAAGTACTAACCGTTCAGGTGTGAATCAAGGGTAGAGGTCTTTAAAAAATTCTAAACCAACAAACGTAAATTTCATCCATATATGCAGTAAAGCATGCTTGTTATACTCACTGTGGAACTTAAGTGGCTAATCCTTTGCATTGTGTAAAAAGAATGTTTAATCCTGTCTTCTCTGATCCTCCCCTTCTTCCACTGTCCCCGACTCATTTCCTGATAGAACAGAGCCTTGGGAAGCAAGCTGCACATGCTCAGTTTGGTGTGTATTGCTAAAGTGTTTGTTTTTTTTTTTTCTTTGGAAGAGTGCATGTGATTAGCACAGAGCCAATCAGTGCTGTCCAGACAGAGGGTCAGGAGTCCTGCAGTCTCATAGGACAGTGAGAGGAGGATGAAAACGAGCTTTATCCAGTGCTCTGCTGAACACTGATTGAAGTCACAAGACTGCTCTCACTGCTGATGAGAAAAGGTATTTAACAGTTTATATTTACTGAAATAATTTAATTTCCATGTTCTGCGCACTGTGAGAGACCAGATATAGTGAATGCAGGGTCCTGGGGTTACTAACACTGTAATGCTGTGACAATGAATAATTTTCTTTGTTGGCAGTAAGCCTATTTTCATCCACTGCAATTGTATTCACACTATAATAGACTCTTCCGCCCAACTGTGTATTTCCTTTATGGGTACTTGATGGTAACATCTGGACTTCCCGTTATTTCTAATCTCTATATGCTGTTGCTTATGCCAAATTCTTTGCAACTCTAAAGAACTTCCTCCTCGACATCGGGGACACTTATTGTACATTTGTAAGTATTTCATAATATCTAGTGGCGTGTGTCAGCCGCCTTTATTTCTGGAGATGACTCACTGCTATAGCAGGTGATAAGTGAAAAAATAGTCATGCGTTGGTCATTGCCTGCTGATGAGTTTCATTAAAGCAGAACTGAACTCTTCAATTTAACGGTTTCACAAGACGGTTATATTCAACTCATGCTAAAAATAATTGGTAGTTGCTTGTTCTCGCAACCGAATTGTTGATCTATTAAATGGCTGGTGTCATAACTATTACATGTGCCACACCATGATAGCTGCAGATCAGAGACTAAGATGTCAGCTTCCTTGACTGTAAGAGAGGAGGGTTTAGTCTTGCTTTATCAGCCACCCATCAGATTTAATTTTTTTTTTTTTTTTAGGACAGATTAAAAAAAAATAAGTCAAAAACGGACTAATGCCTGTTTTTCTTTGTGATGGGATTGACTTTGGGTGGGGGGCCCATGGAACACAGCCCCCTTTGGAGAGGTGGGGAGACCACTGTCTCAGCTCCCCAGATCCCTATTATGTGTAAGTCACCCTGTGCCTGTTAGGGGTACAAGGTGAAATGTCCTGCTATTGTGTAGACATGTATAGGTGGGGTGTGGGGGTTGTTCATTGTTTAATGCCATGTGGTTGTCCCATTGTTCTATTATGTGTCTTGCTTGAGAACAAACTATTATGGGATGTATGGGTTTGTGTATTGTCTACTGCCACATGGTGTATCCCATTGTTCACTGCCATGCTGCTGCATCCCATTTTTCTAGCAAACTATTATGGGATGTAATGTTTCTGGCAGCCCTTCCCCCTGATGGGACGGCCTGCTGATGTTTCCTGTCTGGGTGTGTATTTCTCCGCCCTGTGTATATATCTTGTATCTATGTTAAAATAAAGCAGTCCATTTTCTGTCTTTCCTTCAAGTAAGGTGCTGTCTTGTCCTGTTGGGTCAGCGGTGGTGTCTGTGGATCTGTGTTCGGACAGGGAAGCTGGAGTCTAACGGAAATACCCAAGTGCAGTCTGGGTCCGATTCCGTTACATTCTTGCTCTGGCACTTTTGGTAAATCACACCTGCGGCCTTAAAATATATTTAGATCCAAAATTGTATTTCTCTTTTGGATGAAGCTTGAAATACGTTTTTGCTGTCAGATTTCCCTTCACTGCTGCCCAGAGATGGATAGGAAGAAAAAAAAGCAACCGAATGAGCTGGACAGTGGACTCCACAATGTCTGTATTCCCACATGGAGTATAGAAGGAATGCAAGCTTTGCTGCCCTCAACAGACCAGGGAAATCCAAAAAGAACTGTATATGAAGAAACAAAAAGCGGCCGCACGGGCCTAGTGCATTACCTTTTTAAAAACTAGATTTATTCATAAAAAGTAAAATACTCACAAAGGAATAAAATCAAATGAAGGGCATGTCACAAGAAATGCAGCATGCTCCAATCACCCTGAAGGATGTCTGGTGGGGCACTGTAGACCTCTAGGTGGCTGTTGGCTGACGCGTTTTGAGGCTATGCCTCTTCCTCGGAGCAAGAGTAAAGATTAGACATCTGGCAAGATTAGACATCTGTAACCTCTGGTGGCCATTTTTACTCTTCTGGATTTTCAAAGTATGTCCATTAGCTATGCACCCTCTTCAAGGTGTGAAAGGTTAAGGCATTGGATTGATTTTTGTTCAGCAATGGAAACATACCAAAAGTTTTTACTCTTCTACATTCTAACCCCCATTCTTTTTGGCTCCACCGCCCTGCGACGCCATGTGCGAAGGTAGGCTGAAGGGCTTTGCCTGACAGCGCTTTTCTGCACATGTGCAAGGTATTTCCTACACAAATAGGGAAGTTTTGTGAGTTCTGTACTACATTTACACCCGACTGTGCTCCGATCTACCTAGATGGAGGATGACGGGTGGCCTTCATTTTTTTTTTTTTTCTTTTTTTGTGGGTCAGAGGTAGGCAGGTATAAATGGACACAAGTCCGTTTTCTACCTGCTGATCCATAGGGTTGAATGGGCCATCCGATTAGGGCCACCTAAAAAAAAATACTTTGTGTGAAAAGGAACTTAGGGATTTTTTTTATTATATTATTTCTTTTAACCTGAAGTGACATCTGTTTTGAAAAGGTTGATTCTACTGCATAGCATATACCTCAGGTGAGTCTGTAAGCTGGTAGGTTAGTGCTTGAGTGACTTGAATCCTTCAGACAGTGGATTGTAATTCATATCAGCTGGCCTTCATGGTTAAGAAAAAAAAAAAAAAATCTAGTTCCTCTGTTGACCCATCACTATGGTGGGTGGTATCATTGTTCACTAATGTTCAATCGTGTGATTGGGGTTAGGACCAGGCTTTTAAAGGAAGGTTGGTCAATGTGTGCCAGAGCATCACTGGGAGCTGGGGCCCCTGGCCAGTCAAGATGCTGAGTTGACATCCAAGGCAAAAGCAGTTTAAATGTTTGGCTAGACATCAAAGTTTCTAATTAACTTTTTTTTCTCAGCTTTAATCCTAGGCAGCCAACCAAGTATTAAATAGTTTGATAATTGCTATAAATATCCATGTAATGTATAATTTATGAATGGCATAAGGCATTTAGGGTCCCTGGCTGAGACCCCTCCATAGCCCATACCCAAAGAGCCCACTATCTTTTATTGGGAGTTTGCCAAATAACAAAAGTGTAATATATTGCAGCTTACGGTTATTAGATGTTGTAGAATGTGCTCTGTTTAGAGTGCCTTGCTTCTAATGAAGGACCACTAGATCTTAAAATTAGGGTTCTGCTTATTTATAAATAGATTTGTGTAGATTATAGTTACAAATTGGGAAAGTGAATAAGGTGACAGGGAAAAGGTGGTTCTTTTTTAGGCTCACACTCATCTTGAACTAATCTACCAGGACTTCTTGTCCAATCTTAGGACACTCCCTCAATTGAGATTGCATCCTTGATCCATCGTTAAAAAAAAAAAAAAAATTCCTGTACTAGAAGTCACAGAAGTTAAAGTGGAATTTCAGTCATTACCAAACTAACACTAAACCTACTCCCAACCCCAATCTACAGCTTTCCTTTCTAGCTCTGTAAAGAAAAGACTTATACTGAAGCCGTTTTTGTTCTGGTGCCAAGTTGAGCTGTCAGCTGCAGCTTTGTGCAGGAGAGGCAGCCGACAATGGATGCCCTATAGTAAGTCTATGGGTGACGTCATCTCCAGTCCCAGTCATTGTCTGCTTTCTCTCCTGCATGCTGGAGACTGGACCAGCTTCAGAATAGGTAAGTATAGCTATCTTTTCTTTACAGGGTTAGATAGAATAGTCATAGTGTGGGAGTAGGTTTAGCTTTATGTAATGACTGGAATGCTTCTATAATTCCTTTTCCAGGGTCAAAGTTGAGTTTTTGAACAGATAATTACACAGAATGACCACAATGATCTTGCCCCCAGCAAGCATGCTGTAGTACTGAACAGGTTTAGGCAGTAAATACCACCAGTAGTTACTGATCTCAGACATATTCATTTATTCCTTTCGTTGATTGTTGGTTTATAATGCAATTTGCTCCTGCAGGAGGCATATTTTAGTTAATATCACAGCTGCATTGATATCAAAATGTATCATTACTAACAGATGTTGTGGCTGCATTAATTTATTTTCAGGCTAAGAACATTTTTGCAAGGACATAAAATAGTTGTTGATCTTGCCAGAACTGCAGGGTCCTTGTCACCTTCTGTGAACTGGACAGAAAGTCTAGTCTTAAGGCTGGTACACACAGGCCGAATATTGGCCAGTTCAACAGAAACCAGCCAGTGTGTACAGCAGCCTGTCTGACCAGAAGCCAGCCTAACTTCTGGCTTCTGTCGAACGGGCATGCTGGTAAACCAGGCAGTTGGCATCTGGCATCCGATCAATGCTTACAGCCAATGGCTGCGAGCACTGACCCGTGTTTTCCGTCTGTTAGAACACAATAGCTCAGTGGGGAGATCACTGTACTAACATCGCATAGTTGGTACAGCAAGCTTCGTGGTTTTTTTTATTTTATTTTTCAGCCCGTTGGGTTGACCAAAAAAAAACAAAAACTACCTGTGTGTACCAGGCTTTGTGTATACTACATATCCCGTCATGACATGTTAGTCCAGCATGAGTGACAACGACACATACAGTAGAGTAATTGAGAGTAGCCACCCGGGGACAGGAAGTTTTTAAACATAGCATTAGCAGGTGAAAATAAAGGAAATAAGCCTGAAAAAAAAAACTAATTCAGTCATCACATTTAAAGCTGAAATCTAAGAAAAATAAATGTCCTTCTTTGCTGCTGTGCTGCACAAGGGTTAGCCTCTCATTTATGGCTAGGGAGACTGGGTACAGTGGTTTTACGTACTTGATCCTCCACCCACAGGATCCTTGCACTGTGAGATTGGTCCTTGCAACCTCTTCTCCCTTATGATCCAACCATCTAAGGCCATCTGACATCATGAAAACTTGACATGAGGATGTCTACTGCAGTGTATCTCAACCTTTTTTCAGTCAAGGCACCCTTTAAAATTGCGAATAGTCCCGAGGCACCCTTTAAAATTATGGACAGTCTTGAGGCACCCCATTCTAAAATGTGAAAAACTATTATAATAGTTTTATATAACGCAGCAACATCCACACATGTAGGACACCCAATGTTAGAGGTGATTTATTCTTCCAAAGCAAATACACTTTTCCACACTGGTACTGACTAGTATTCTAGTGTTTCTCTTCTGCCTCCAGTTTTTCTCCATCACTGAGCTAATGTGACCCCAGCACTGACGGGGAGGGGCAAACAAGGATGCTGTGCAGGCAACAGACATCCTCCTTATCAACAGATGATGTCAATGGTTGCCATGACACCGGTGGTTAGAAGGTTGTAATGGTGCACAATGAAAACCTGTGGCTGTGTGTAACTAAAAGGCAGGCTTGTTCCACCCGCTGGCTTGTATCCAAGTTTTGGGCAATTTTTAGATTTTTTTTTTGCCAAGGCACCCCTGAAGAAACCTCAAGGCACCCCAGGGCGCCTGGGCACCCTGATTGAGAAAGGCTGGTCTACTGTATAAGAGGACTTTTACATTTCCCGGAGCTTGACTTTAACCACCTCACGCCCGCCATATAAGGAAATGACGGGCGCAAGGTAGTTCTGGAAGGACATCATGTGATGTCCTCCCACTCTAACCGCGCGTGTGTGCCGATTGGTGGGGCAGTGTGTCCCTGGGACATAGCGGATCACCAATCAACAGAAAGAGCCGAAGACGTCGGCTCTGTCTTGTGATCAGCTGTGTCCAATCACAGCTGTTCGCATGTAAATAAAGAAATGTCGGTTATCGGCATTTCTCTCCTTACGAGTTGTCATGCTGACAACTCGTGAGGAGAGAATAGTCTGCAATCGGCATTACTCAGAGGGGACATGTACACTGATCATCAGGGCACTGATGGTCAGTATAGCCCCATCAATGCCACCTGTCATTGCCACATATCACTGCCTACCAGTGCACATCAATGCCCTTCATATGTACATATCAGTGCCCTTCTGAGCTGCCTTTCAGTGCTGCCTGTCAATGCCGTCTGTCAGTGACATATATGAGTGCTGCCTTTCAGTGCCCATCAGTGATGTCTGTCAATGCCCATCAGTGCCACCTACCAGTGCCTCCTCATCAATACCGCCTATTAGTGCCCATCAGTGCCTATCACTGCAGCCTCATTAATGCACACCAGTGAAGGAGAAAAATTACTAATTTACAAAATTTTATAACAGAAACTAAGAAAACCCTTTTTTTTTTTTTCCCCAAAAATTTTCAGTTGTTTTTGGTTTGTTTAGCAAAAAATAAAAAACCAGATGTGATTAAATACTACCAAAAGAAAGCTCTCTGTCTCAAAAAGAGATACAAATTTAATATGGGTACAAAAAAATGTTAGTCTTTGTTTATTTCGCAAATAATAAAAACCCCAGTGGTGATTAAATGCCGAAAAAAGAAATCTCTAGTTGTGTGAACAAAATGATAAAAAATTAGTTTGGATACAGTGTTGCATGACTGCGCAATTGTCATTCAAAGTGCGACAGCGCTGAAACTGAAAATTGGCCTGGGCAGGAAGGGGGTGAAAGTGCTGGTAAGCAAGTAGTTAAAGACTGGCAAGCTGCAGTGTATAAAAATCGTTTTTGGGCTTGGATAACATTTAAGAATCTTAAGATGACCTTAGAAATGAGATAAAAGGTTGGGGGGGGGGAAGGTATTGTTTTTCATTTCAGTATAGGGTCTTATTCATTATCCATTCTAAATTTTAGTTCGAAGGGCTAGTATAGAAGTATGTTCATATTAAAGACCTTTTAACTACTTCTCATTAAAAAACAACAACTTTTTTTTGCTAAATTGATACGGTTATGGGAACTTGCAAGTGGTTCGGGAGCTTCTGTGTACATTTACTTGTCCCTGTTTCTTAGTGTGTTTTTATATTCTGTGTACTACTGACTGAATGCTTTGTTAAAGAGCTAAAAAATTGGGAAAAACTTTTTGTTAATCCAAAGCACACATTGTAATATACTTCAGTGAGGTGCGCATTTCTACTGTGTGAACAGCCCATGGAGAAAGCAACCATTTTCTATATGCCCTTGCATTGAGCCTGTGTCAGTCTATGCAGACATGGTGTGAATGAGTCTCTTGCACTCACCCCATAGTTTTCAGGAACCCAGAATAGTAATTAATAACTGCACAAAGCCGTATCTGTTTGTGGCGAACATAGTTTCCTACTGTGCAAAGTGTTGCATTAAAGCTGATTTCCGGGCAGATATGGAAGACACAAATTCTGGAGGATGTGGGGGATGGGTATTTTTTTTAATCATTAACTGTATTTAAAACGCCTCTAGGAAGATCTTTGAAATCTATTTATATTCGCTTGTAGCAGTCTGCATGGCTGAGGCTAAGGAAGGCTGGATTATGAAGTGGTCAGGCTCTGCTACACTGCACCATAGGAGTCTAAACTTGCTTACAGACAGAGCATGGATGACCTCAGTGTGAAGCTTCTAATCACAAGTTTAGGGCTGTGATCAAACTGTATCTCTTAACTACAGTGGAAAAAAAGAGGTCACCTACTATGTGGCTGGAGAGCACGAGTACAAGATTGGCTCAGCAGAATTACAAATCTTTTGCCAGGAAACACAGTTCACATGTTTGTATTTCAACAGTGTATTTAGTTTGATGGAGTTCAGCTATAACACTTATAGTTGTTGTAGGAAATGCCATTTTTAGCTGCAGTACATTTAAGAACAATTGCCACTTCAGAGTGAGATGCAGAAAACACCTGTCTTTTCAGCTGGCCCATGTCTTGGAACGTCCATGCTCTGCTGCTCCCCAGGTAATGCAAGTATTCAACCAGTTGGATGGGTTGAATGCTGGTTTTTCCTGCCACATAAAGGAAAATGGTATTACAGGAATAAAGAATGGAGTATTATAGGAGGAGGGAGGCATTACAGAGGAAAAGAAGGCAGAAACACTAATGGTGGGAAGGAGGTATTGCAGGAGAAGGCAAGTAATGTATACATCCAAAATTGTAGAATGCATAGTGCAGTCAGAGAGCAAGGAAGGGAGTATTCAGAGGAGGGAAGGGGGTTTGACAGAAGGAACTTGGTAACACAGGAGAAGGTAAGGAGGTATTATAGGGGGAAGGAATGTGGCAGCAAAGGAGAAGGAAAGGAGATATTACAGGAGGAAGCAGGTACTATACACAACCAGAATTATAGAATGCATGCCGCAGTCAGGGAGCAAGGAAGGGAGTATTACAGCAGGAGGGAAGGAGGTCTCATGGGAGAAAGGAACTTGGTAACACAGGAGAAGGGAAGGAGGTATTATAGGGGGAAGGAACATGGTAACACAGGAGAAGGAAAGGAGGTATTACAGGAGGAAGCCGGTACTATACACAACCAGAATTATAGAATACATGCTGCAGTCAGGGAGCAAGGAAGGGAGTATTACAGCAGGAGGGAAGGAGGTTTCATGGGAGAAAGGAACATGGTAACACAGGAGAAGGGAAGGAGGTATTATAGGGGGAAGGAACATGGTATTACAGGAGGAAGCGGGTACTATACACAATCAGAATTATAGAATACATGCTGCAGTCAGGGAGCAAGGAAGGAAGTATTACAGCAGGAGGGAAGGAGGTTTCACGGGTGAAAGGAGCTTGGTAACCAGAGTGGATAAAAATCAATGATTTTTTTAAAAAAATCAAAAAAATCTGATTTTTTTTATTTAAATCTGATTTTTTTATTTAAATCAGATTTTTTTAAATAAAATGCTTTTTGAGGAAAAAATATTACCATCCAAAGGTTATTCCATCATGAAATAAAAATTATTTTTTTAATTATGTAGAATAAGGCTGTATATGTTTAATTTTTTTGGTAAATAAATTCCATTACTCCAGTCACATTGTCATGCTCTTCCAGAGGTTTTTATAAGATTATTGGGCAGTTTCTCTGCCTACAAGATATTATCACAGATGCTTGGTTTACTTTTGCAGTTCTCAAAACTGAATTTGACTCAGCGGAGATCACATGCCTCTTCTTCACAGCAAACATGTTATAACATGAACAGAGTTAAGAAAAAGACCTTAATCCTAACTTCTACAAACCTACGAATACAGAATCAACCCCTTCAGTGCTAAGTTTCAAGAAGTTCAGTGAATAGAATAGAAACAATATTTTTCTAATTGTTTGGAGTGGAATAGATCTGTACAAGAAGAAAGTGAAACTAAGTGTGAGGAGGAAGGGGCTGACAGTCTACGTTTCCTAAAATATATATATTTTGTTTAGCCAAATTAGTTAACAAACATGGATGTTTGTTTAAGCAAATAACATATGCTGGAATGTTATTGTTTCAGTTGAATAAATCTATTTAAATTGTTATTATTAAGGGAATGATTATTTTTCTCCTTCCTAAGTACAACAGAAAAGTTGTCCAAATATGAATGATTAACCTATTAAACTGGCGATAAAAAAACTAATATGAAAAGTTGTTACTCTAAAACTCTTCATCTACTTGCATATTAAAGTTATACCAGCAAGAATTAGTCTTTATGTAGAAAGCTATGATTTAAATCAAGCCTTACTGACTAATGATTTAAATCGTGATTTAAATTGTGATTTAAATCAGTTTGATTTAAATCAAATTCACCCTGTTGGTAACACAGGAGAAGGGAAAGAGGTATTATAGGAATGTGGTAACACAGGAGAAGGGAATAAACAAAGACACACAGAATTGTAGAATACATGCCTCAGTCAGGGAGCAAAGAAGGGAGTGTTAGAGGAGGAAATGAGGTCTTACTGGAGGAAAGGAGGTAGTAACACTAGAGAAGAAAAGGAGGTATTACAGGGGAAGGAAGGCAGCAAGACTAGAGAAAAGGAGGTAATATAGGGGGAAGGATTGTGGTAACACAGGAGAAGGGAAGGAGGTATTACAGGAGGAAGTAGGTACACAACCAGATTTGTAGAATTACAAAGTAATTAGAGGAAGAAGGAAGGCAGGAACACTAGCAGAGGGAAGGAACGTGGTAACACAGAAGAAGGGAAATACATATTACAGGAGGAAGCAGATGCTATACACAACTAGAATTATAGAATATATTCTGCAGTCAGGGAGTGTGGAAGGGAGTAATACAGGAGGAGGGAATGAGGTTTCACAGGAAAAAGGAACTTGGTAACACTGGAGAAGGTAAGGAGGTATTACATGGGGAAGGAATGTTGGCAACACAGAAGTGGAGGAGGTATTACGGGGGAAGGAATGTGATAACAGAGCAGAAAGGGTAGGACGTATTACAGGAGGAAGCAGATACTATACACAACCACGATTAATAGAATACATGCTGCAGTCAGGGAGCAAGGAAGTGAGTATTACAGGAGGATGGAAGGAGGTATTACAAAGGGAAGGAATGTGGTAACACAGGAGAAGGGATGACACACAGACACAGAAATGTAGAATACATGCCACTAATGTGGAGCAAGGAAGAAAGTATTACAAGAGGAGGAAAGGAGGTCTTACAGGAGGAAGCTGTGAACTACACACACACAGAATTGTAGGATGTGTGCCGCAGTCAGGGAGCAGTAAAGCAGCTGTACTATAAGACATTAGTCATTGGAAATGTACATATATTGTGTATTGTTTTACCAGGTCGACTATTGGTGTTCAAATGACCCTGTGCTTACAAAGTCGCTTTGAAATTCTTTCTTGTGTTGCAGAGCCCTTTAAAATTCACAAAAAGTCAAATATCACTGCAGTCTCTTGTGTATTTTTATTATACAAATTAACTACCAGCCTGAGATAAACAGATAACTCACTATAAAAGAATTTCAGTGACATTGACAACTACCATTGTAGTAATTTATTAAACAGCTCAGGGAATATGATGATCTAGTTTTGCATGGAATTAGGTCTTTTGGCCCAAAAACAAAATTTCTGCCACAAGGTCACCATGTTCTTTTGTTAGGTTGACCCACTAAACAGGATAAAGGGTTCACTTCTGATCCCATTTAAAAAGTACAGTGCCATTTGTTGTAACAATAGATTACATTATCCCTCACCACTCCGACACAAATCGCTCACCAGCATTCATGCATCTTTTATGGCAGTGCAACACATATTAGTGCACATTAGAATGGCACCACATTGCACAAACTCAAGTGGCATGCATTGCTACATGCTAAGGTAATGAACGTTAATGCATATGCCTATCCTTTTTATATAAAAGGTATGAACAGAAATGAATCCTTCTGTAAGTAACTTTAGTTGTGTTTAGCTTGACAATAAAGTTCAATTTCTGTGTCATGCCATTTACTCTGTAATACTTCAATTCCATTTATCAGTTAAGCTAGCTCAAAGGGGGCATTGATACTGTCCACATACAGACATGCAGTATCTTTGTTTTGGCTGGACCACAACTGAGTTTTTTCAAAATTTCAATATAGAAAAACAAATTAATTTTCATAGGTGTCATTGTGTTTAATCATATTGTTTTCTTCCTACAGAGGTGGCCTGAGCAACATGCTCTTTCATTGCTCTTTGCCGGATGATGAAAAGTGTTTAGACAGTGAGCCAAGGAGCGTACTGCTGCGGCTGTATGGTGCCATTCTACAGGTGGGTGGAATCTGACCAAAAGCATAACTGTATTCTTTTGAATAAGGAGAGATTTTGAAGGGTAATTATAATGCTTTTGTCTGTGCCCATTTTTGTTAGGTGTTAGATTTAAAAGGTAAATGTGATAGGCCATTCTTTGCTGTTTGGATACTTGTAGCATAGATTGTGTGCTTCCACCTTAGATTATAATGTACTGTATCACAAACGTCAATGTTTGACTGTAGATTACAGAATCAAATAGATCCTATCTCTGTTGTCAAACAGCCCTAAATGCATGCTAAAGAAAAACCTATATCTTTGCAAGGATCTATGTAGAGGCATGAAATCAGAAAATGCTAATATATCCAGAAAGTTCAGTTTGTTAGCTAAGTATAGACATATAATGCACTGTGATGAGAAATGCTAGAGAAACATAGCATGCCGACGTTGTTTTGGCAAAAAAGTGGCATTACTATAGTTTTCTTTTTAGGCACATAATTGTCACTTGTATAGCTTCCATGGAACCATAAACTGCATTATTTTACTTTGTAATTATCAAGTGAAACAATTTGTACTGCATATAGTACACTGTTGTAATATCAGACGAGTGTATTGCACATAGGCACATGACGAACGTAAACACAAGTTGTGACGGACTGATATATCATCGACTTGTGCTGAGTTTACAAATCTGCTGTGTGTAATTTTTTTCGTGCTTACCAAAATGTGAACTGCCTGCCTGACAATGATTTGCAAAGGTGATGATACTGTGCTTTCCAGATTCAGTCATTCTGGCTGTGGATGTCTGGAGTTGTAGTTCGGAAGAAATGGCTGGAATGCGTAGATTGGTCATGCCAGGTTTAGAGGTAAAGGTGCTTTAACATATTAAGTTAGGCTTTTTACCCTAGGTACGTTTTTTTGTAAATTGTTGCTTTCCCTACAGGTTTAATTATCTTAATGCAACACATTTGGTTTGTGAATAGTGCAAATCTCACTTTCAAAATATAACCTTGGAACAGGGGTGGAGTGACCATTTGGAAACTCGGCACTGCCCGAGGGCCCGGGGTCAGTAGGGGGCCCCATAAGATGCCCCTGGTACCTTTTTTCATAGGCTTTTTTGAGTTTGGGCAAGGACATGGGCCCCATGATCCCCTATTGCCCGGGGGCCCCATGAGTTGTCAGTCTGCCCTGCGTTGGAAATCCTTGGCCACTAAATGATGGCCATAGATCCTTGTGCCAAGAGAATACACAATGCAATACTTATAGTTTTGTGTCCGGTTAGGTTCTAAAATGATCATATAGAGAATTAAATCTAGGATGATGAAAGAATCACATTTCTATTAGTCAGAACATTCCAGAATGCTCACGTAACAAACTTTTATGAATGACATGTAGTCATATTTTTTTTTTTTTGCCAAAGTTTGACTCTACTTTATTGCTACATTATTTGGAGTATTTATAGCTGTAGCTCACTTGGCCAGCTCCTGTGTTTATGGCTCTGTATTTTTCCATTTTAGTCACAGGTCAATGTCTAAATTAACTGAGCAGTGTGGCATAGACTTTGGCCTTAAAAAAAAAAAAAACGCAGATGTAGAACTCCCCTAGGATTTCTGGTGTTTTTCCTTTGATTACCACACCCAGGTACAGTCCGGGCAGGCTTACAGTTTTATTTCTCTCTCCTGGTAGACAAATGATTCTCTGCCTGTTAAAATACACAATACTATAGACTAGCAGAACTGGTTTACCTGTACGTTCTCTGCTAATAGGTCAAGCTTTTTCTGTGAGATGCCAGATAACATTTTCCCCTATACCCATTATCACCAATATAGAGCAGATCTACATAACCTTCCATTGTTTTAATTGTAGAAGGAAAGGTGTATGATTAAAAAGAGCATATTAACTTTATAGCAAAAATGTATAGTATACTATGGCTTAGGGAAATTGCCAGCCACATCTTAGAATTTTAAATCTGGCGCCATTCCACCTCTGATCCAACTGCCTGTTGCAGCACTTGGGTGAAGATCAGACAATATAGGGAGAATCTAATGTTGCAAGCTCCCTGTCGCCAACAGAAGTTTTATAACTGGCCAATCTTTCAAGGTTGAATGAAGGTAGTAATCATGCAAGCACCATCTCTTCTTTGGGTGAATTGAATAGAAGTCACAGATTGGTCCCAGCACAACCAATGACCGCTAGATGTTGCACCCTTGTCACTCTAGGACAGATGTCTGCCTGTCTATGACAAGCTCAGTTTTTAAAATGATGTATTTCTTAGTTGTTTTTGTTCAGCTATTAACTTCAAAACATTTTTTGGGGGAAGGTGGTCTAATTAAAAGGAAAACAAAAAAGACCAGGGCTTCAGAAATTGCCCTTGAATTTTTTGTTTCAAATGTTAAATTCACATGTCTACATAGTTTTCCACAAGGTGAATGACTTAAAACCCATCTATCTATATATACGATTGTAGTAGTTATTCATTTTTATTTATTGTAGGCAAGACCGTTTTATAAACCAAATTAAAAAAATAAACGTTCATAAATTTGAATTTATGAGATAGAATTGTATTCTCAGTATAGTTTATCCTTTTGCTATATAACATTCTGTACAGATAAAAAAATGTTACACAAACCATGCATATTTAATGTTTTGGCCTTTGTGTCAGTATAGCCTTTCTTCAATTTCCAACAGCTTTTTTAAAAAATTTAGTTTACGATTAGCCTGTTTTTTTTACTGCTTAGGTGGCAAAAGACCATGTTTATGTCCTTTTTTAATTAAGAGAGCGGGCAAATGTGTATCTCTTTCTCATACTAGGCATATAGGTAAGGATAAGAATATGGACATAAGCACAAGAAACCGACGTTGCACAGTGTTCTGGTTGGTAACTTGAAGTTTAAATCCTTTGATAGTGGTCTAGCCATTTGATTGGTTAGTCAATGTAAAGCCTAATTTTTAATACTTAATATCTATGTAACACTGTCATCTTTGTTACTTATTGAAGTTTGGGATAAAACCTTTACCAGCTATTTTATTGACCTTTAAAGTGTTGGAAATCTTTATCTTTGCCTTATACTAATTATCTACTAATGTTCCAACATGTTAAAGTGCACATTATAAGGTGCAACATAATGTTATGCATTCTAGAATCTTTTCTTGGTTTTAAGTCTTCTTTTTTAAGTCTTACTGGGTGGGTTAATATGGGGGGATGGTGATTATGGATGGGGTGGGGTGTTATACCTCTTTAGTTGTATGTGCATGTGTTCTTTGCTGCAGGCGTACCCATGCGATCGTGCCTTGCACACTCTGGTTACCAGGTGACAGACACGATACACGGTATAGTATGCGACCTCTGAAATTGGAGCATTCTGTTAAGATTTACATTTTTAATGTTCATATGCATTGGTTTATAATGCATGTCTCAGTCTGTTTTGAAATGCCTTTAATGGGGAGCTGCAGGACCAAAATGAGATATTGAGGCGACTGCAAGTCAAAAATAATTCATATGCTGTTCAAACTCTTACAGCTGTTAACAGCAAAGCTAAGATGGTTTTTTTTTTTTGGAAATCAACCATATGCAAGCGCAGTAGACTTCAATAAAAAAAAAAAAAAAAAAAAGATATCAGGTGATGTTCGGTTTTGAATTGCCAAACTTTACCATTGCAGTTTGCTTATTTTTATCGCATAAACCTAAATATACCTTATTTTAAATGTTGGGGAAGAAACACAAATTTAATTTCAAAGCATATTTTACTTGAGAATTATACAAATATTTCAGATAAATAGTTAAGATTGCAAAAATATGACAAAGACCTTTAGATCTCAGTATGGTAGGAGTTATAGCATTTTATATATTAGACTATATATAATCTCACACACATAGATACACATTTAACTTGAGATCCATTACTTTACGGATCTATCCAATTGCTTAGTTTAGTTTGGTGGACTGCATCCCCCCATGAGGCGATTGATACCAACTGTCATCAGAAACCAGGTTTTTTTTTTTTATAATGGGCAATTTGTAGCATTTAATTAATCCAGGACATGGAATCTTATGTTCGCCAAGGCCTGTCACAGGCAATTAATAATTTCCTTTTTTACTGTAAGCATTCTAATTTCATTGACAAATACTTTTAATACATGGGATAATATGTAATGTTTTATGTGCACATAGAGGGCCTTTTTTTAATTAAAAAGTGCCCTAGTGCTGATTAACTTGATTCTTTTTTTTTTTTACTCCAAATCTGAATTTTTTTAACTTTTTTTTTTTTTTTTTACATGGGCTAAATTTATTTGCAAACTCTGTTGCATGTAAAAAAAATTACATTTTTTATTTAGATACCTGATTTCTGATCTTTCTTATGGTTGGTTCAATAAATGTCTTTCTGGGTTATAAATATGACCTGCTGTTTTCTGCTTTACTCTTTTATCTTATGTTCTAGGAATTTTGATAACTATTTAGAATAAGGTATGTCTAACTAGGTTGTATACTAATTGCTCAGTAATTAAGGCAAGTTAATATTGCAAAGAGGGATTATAACCCAAAAATAACCAACAAGATTAGCTTTAAATGGTCAGCAGGACTCAGATTAATGGAGACCAGCATTTATACAGTATGGTCACCAACAAATCTTAATTTCTAATGATCGAGGCTTCAATTGCAGAATAAAGTATTGGAAAATCACTTAAATGGCCACTTACCCTTACTACAGCGCTGCTTTAATCATTTAGAATCTTTAGACAGTACCGCATTGCATGATATTCTAAACCTTGGCTTAGTTTTCTACAGACCTTCTGCTTTTTACAGTCTAAAAGGAAATAGATAATATGCATTAGGCTCTATTTATAAAGCTTTTACACAATAACAATTTTTACCCATGTGACTGTAATTTTCAAAACTATTTGGATTTTGCTTTAAAAAGTGACAGTTATTTTCAGCTACAGATTTTTAGCCTGATATATTTTGTAAATGTAGCCATTTGTGTCAAGCATTTCAAATAAATGCAGTGCGTTTTCAAACAAGCCACTAACAGCTAAAAAAGTTTAAACATTTGTAAAGAAGTGTATGCAGTGATCATTTTTAAATCCTCGTAGAGGTCAGCCTTGCTATGTACTTGGCAGCAAGCAAATCAGAAATGTGTAAAAATCTTGTTCTTAGTTCATCTTCTTTCAACATGTCCTTCAAGAAAAATGTTGTGTGCCTTTTGTGAAAGCTTTCATCTCAAAGGCAAGTTTATGTCCCTTGCAAAATGCTTTAGCAGTATTTTTCTGTCAACCTAAGCAGCTAAATCTGGTATTTTCTGTTAAGATATGCACAAGCATATGTATGTGAAATTTCTGTGCCTTTATTTCTTTCCGCACCAACCTGGTTTGGATTTAATTACTTTGATGGTTAAAATAACACCTTTTTTATGACCTCAACAGATGTCGTGTAACAAGGGTGAAAATCAAGAGACGCAGAGAGAAAATTTTTTTCAAGTAAGTATTTTTTGTATCGGAGTCAAACACTCTACAGAGGATTGGATACAATATCATAAATCACATAAAGTAAACTACATGTGGAAGTAAACTTGGCCTTGGGTAAAGATCCAGTTAAGAAAAACACTGTTAAATGCTGTTCCAACTTTTTTAGAGATGTCCTAATGCTGCTACTTTAAAATTCATAAGACATGCTGGGAATAATTTGTTCAAGAACGGATCTAAAAGGACTATAAAAAAATTTTCTGTGCAGTAGTGAGCTTGTCACCTTTCCTGATCTATAAAAATTGGGACACTTTAAGACACGTATGTTGGGAGAGTGGAAGGATTACCGGTGCTATATCTGCCTTATGTGTTTAGCTCGGCGTGCTTCAACATTTTCTAGTCTTGGCTTACCATTGACATCTTGTGTGTGTATAATATGGTTAGAATTTTACATAAAACACAAACATGACTGACTACCTTAATCCAGCACTAAAGTCTAAAGTGGATGGTCTTTTGTGTATAAAACTGGACCAAAGGGTGTTGTCTATTTTTGTTAGTTTCAGATGAGTTCTAACCTGGCAGCGTTTCATAATATATATTTGCATTTGTATTCTTGTTTGAAGTTCAGATTTAGGTTCTCATTCTTATTACTTTTTAATTTGGCAATATTGGTCACTAGATCTACCAGGCTTCGACCAGATATCTGAATTCAATGCCTATTTTTTGTAAATCGAAATCAAAAGTAAATGAAATACTAGTATTTCTCAGATTTTTTTTAAAGTGAGGATATCTGTGCCCATTATGGAACTGTTGCCTTTTGTGGAACAGTTTGCATGTTGATGCCTAAATACAGAGATCAGATCTCAGACAATTTTCTAAGCTATATGATACATTCAGCTTAGGGGATAATTAGTAAAGCTTTGGAAACAGTGGCTAAAGTCTGTTTAGATGACACTGCACATTTAGGGGCTCTGAGTTTTACGTTTAGCTGTCCTGAGGTTGCCAATTAGGGGCCCTGAGTTTGTTGAGGACAAAGAATTTGAGTTCTACAATTTCAGCTTCTGTAAGGTGTACAGCCAATGATTTGTGCTTCAATACCCAGGCACAGAAGTTGCATAATTCATGTCATACAGTTGATAAGAAGTTCTTATGCATTGTTTTTTGTTCATTATGCATCGAAGGCTCCTTTTGTTTTTTTCTATTGACCTGAACTCTGTGCTTCATCAGGTTTTGGCACAATGCCTTACATACTGAATGTCATTTGTGTGCAGGCTTTTTCTTGACTCTAAAGTCAAGTGTCACCCAGTGCATGTATGTTAATAGTTTAACTCCAGGAATCTAAGAGTAGGTTCTCTAGCATGTGCTACAAGTATGGGAACAGTATAAACTTCTGAAAATTAGATTTCATATTTTAAATATAAATGGTGTATTGACCATGTAATAATGCAATCACTGAACATCTTTGTGGAATGTATGATGCGCTTTATTTGGAAAAGCTACCAAAATGGCAAGCCAGTACCCATGTGCAGCAAGATATTAGAGAGATCACCTACTTGTACCTTCACTAACAAAAAATGCACATACAAACTGCAGCAGGCCATGCATAAAATTGTCTATATAGGTGCAGAGTTGCTACTCCATTGGCAGCAGGGAAATGATGGAGGAAAAGACATGTCTTGATTTCACAGGTCTTTTGCCTAGCAGACAGATTCAGAATATTTTCTCTTGATGCAATATCAGTGCGTTTACACGTTTTAGCAGGTGTGCATCTCATAGTAATTGACCCCATTTTGGATGGTAAGAATTTGTCAAATGTTTTTTTTTTTACAAAACCCGGCTTGTGTAAATAGGATCAGCTGCAAGACTGTTGCCCATAACTGTCTATATCTCTAGCAGCGAGTTACAGGTGGAAGGAATTGTCATGAATGGGGTCATCCTTCCCGTAGTCTTAGTATTTCAGGCTAATATTCATTTCTGTCCAGTGCTGGGTTTGTGTGTGTTTTTCCATCCTCACATCTAACCCCCCCCCCCCCCCCCTAAAAAAAAAAAAATACATTTATAGTGTAGGTTACCAGTCCTTTGATTTAGTGGATGCATTATGTTTTCACTAGGCATTTTGTTTTATCGTCACCTGGTGAACATGGGAGTAACACACTTGGGTGGCTGTGCTAGTCCGCCTCTGTATCAGTTGCCATCCAGGCTGGACTACAACCATATTTGCCTTTGTTCATTTCCATTACAAGGGGGATGGAGAGAACAATTAACTGCAGGAGCTTATATTCCTTCTGTAATCTCGCTGAAAGTTACAAGGGCATTCCGGGAAGATCAACAGGTATTTCTTGTACTTGCTGGAATTTTTAATAGCCTGAAAAATAAAAATAATGCAGCTGCCACATCTAACGAATGGTAAGATGTAATTATAACTTTTTAATACTTGTCTATAGTTATTTTTTTCAAGTGGTTTTATTTAAACTTTTTTTAATTTTTTTGTAGCTTAGCAGAGTTGGGAAGAATTAAACCCTTTGCTAAATTATTTGCTGTCTGTACATATTGGAGAAATGTCTCCATTTGTCGCAGAAATGCTACAAAACATAACTCTACAAGTAAGGGGAGTTTCCCTCTAGAGAGTTGTCCCCAGATGAAACTGGGTCGATTTACTAAAGCTGGAGAGTGCAAAATCTGGTGCAGCTCTGAATAGAAATCAATTAGCTTCCAGTTTTGTTTGTTTTTTTTCAAACCTTAACTGAACAACCTGAAGTTAGAAGCTGATTGGCTGCCATGCACAGCTGCACCAAATTTTGCACTCTCCAGTTTTAGTAAATCAACCCCAAATGTCTGCATTAGATGATTCTGGGGACAACAATAAAATGCTGCCTTTACCCAAACTTTCTTTCCCTGTGACAGTGGTCACCAGTACAAATAGAGGGTTGAATCCCCCCCCAGTGGGAGAAAGACGTTGCCTAGAGATACACTATAAAAACACATCACAAGGAGGGATAGTGTTGTATGTTTATATTGAGAGTTTACAATGAGAAATCTTTGCTGATCATTAGATGGCATATCACCAAAAGTTAAAACCAGTCAGGCTGCTTTTGATGGCTGATTTCTCTTAAATCTTTATCACTCTACAAATTGACTTGTATGAATAGCTTTTACCCTCTGTACACAAGGATGTATATTTGTATCTGCATTTTACCTTCAACTTCCCGAGTCTTTATGTACAGAGTATTTGAAGGTTATTTCTAGAATGTCTGTGTGTATGCTGAGTATACAATGTTGATTGGAGCACATACTTTATCTCCAGGTAACCTCCCTGCAAGCTATAAGAAGGGTAAATACTTCCTGCATCATTGATCCGACTTGTCTGCCGTTTTCTTTAATGGGCTGCTCTATTGCTGTCTGGATTAAGATAAGCAGACTAGATGCTTCATTCACTACTGTCTACTGTCTGCATGCAGTTAACCTGATGCATCAGTGACTTTACTTTAACCTCATTTACAGCTAAAGCATGTGGCCTTTTAATCATGAGGCTGTTGAATCCTTCTTCCATGTTCCTGGTAATGGTGTTAATCAGTATTATCCCATTGTCAAATCTCTTCTTGACAGGGTGCTGCAGCCATGGTAATGGAGAGTGTCATGTTTGCAATCTTGGCAGAGAGATCCCTTGGTCCGAAGCTGTATGGGATCTTTCCTCAAGGACGTCTTGAAGAATTCATTCCAGTAAGCACAAGCAGACTTTTTTTTTTGGGGGGGGGGGGGCATTGTATGAATCAGCCTTACGAAATAGTGGAATTCCTAATTGTGTAACTGCCATTGGCTTCTGACTCATCTTCTTGGTTTTTAGTGAACAAGTGCCAACACTAGCTGAATAGGAGTAGTTTGGTTTCAGAAGGAGTGGAATCCGATGTCTGGGCAATGAAATGCCCATTGTATGACACCACTAAGCTTTGTTGAGTCTCGTATACAACCCACTTAGTGGTAGACATATTTTAAGTCCTGCTACGTATATGAAGCAGTATTTCCTTTGTAGGATCAGTAGACTTTTGCAAAATTTCTAGGTAGATAAGCAAATGCATTTTATAAAGGGCCAAAATTATGTTTCAACTATACTGGCACTTTTTTTTTTTTTTTACCTGATGTATCAAATTTTAAGAAAATGTATGACTTGTGTTGACCATAGAACCCTCAAGATGCTACATCACATGTTCCCATAGCATGTTGTGAAATGTTATCTGCTTTTGATAACACCTCCACCTTCTCTGTTAAATCATCCAGATGGTTGGTTAGAAACACTGACATATCATTCCACTGAGAATTGCTGATATAGGATTGGTTAAAATTTGTCATCTGTAATTATGGTGTATGCACATAATAGGTCCTGAAACTAGAGGAAGTAGGAGTTACCTATAATTCATCAGATTGGCTTTCTGGTTCCAGTTTGATGGCAGATATGTGATAAAGATGCTATTATTGTCAGTCTTTTTTTGAAATAATAAACAAATAAATCTGACCAAGAACAAAAATACAATACATTGCAGCTTACCAGTCCTTAGCTGTAGAGGCTACATTTGTTTTCTTATTTAGGATAAGAATTTTCAGCAAATACAGAAAAATACCAGTTTATCTTCCCATTAATGCAGTGTCCTTATCCTCCTGTGATAAGGAGGTGAAAACTATCTTATTTGTGTAAATTCATAACTCCATTATTCCCCATGTAATGGAGATGAACAGTTTGACATCCAGCTTAGCTGACAGCCATGATGCTGAGAGGAGTTATCTTAGCCACCCAGGAACAGTGCATTATTTGCAGGATTACTAGATGAAAAAAGGCTAAAAGAATAATACAGCCACCACATATAGAGATTAGTAAATTGAAGTAAATTACATTTCTGTGTAGATATACTTTTGGAACTTTGCCAACATCTCTGGATTTTAGGACAAACAAAAAACTTGGCTAATAGACTCAAAAAGCTAGTCTGTTCAGCACAAAAGAAAACAAAACCCCTGAGAAAAAGCTCCTAGGTTGCTATAACATTAAATATCCAGGTTTCCAAAATTTGTGCTTATTGCTTCTTATTAAATTGGAAAACTGTACTTAACCACTTCCCGTCCGGCCCATGTATATAAACGGCTGGACAGGAGCATTGCAGGAGCGGGTGGCCGTTTATAAACATCCTCCCTGCTCCCCGCCTGTGCACGCTCCCTGGAAGCGCGCGGCACCGCAATCCGGTGCCGCTGTGTCCGGAGAACACCGATCGCTCCTGTATGAGGTCCCGATCATGTGATCACTGATTGGCCAATCAGTGATCACATGAATAGTAGTAAGCAAGCTGTCACTTGTGACATCATTGCTTAATACTTGTGAATCCTGTGAATGATCACAGAAGTCACATGGTACAAGGCTATTCACAACAGCCTTGTACCATGTGACAAGCTGTGACCAATCACAGGATTCACAAGTATTAAGCAATGATGTCACAAGTGACAGCT
The DNA here is from genome assembly GCF_062004578.1 of Staurois parvus. Taxonomy (NCBI): domain Eukaryota; kingdom Metazoa; phylum Chordata; class Amphibia; order Anura; family Ranidae; genus Staurois; species Staurois parvus. The sequence continues at coordinate 124,205 of NW_028318860.1, read as the reverse complement.
TGCTTACTACTATTCATGTGATCACTGATTGGCCAATCACAGTATTTCTCAATGGCTGCAAAAATGCAGCCAGAGAGAAGGAGAAATTGTTGCTTTTACAGCCTTTATGTGTGTAAAAGCAATCAGTGTAAAAATAAAAAAATAAAAATCTTCAATATCCCCTTACAAGTAGTACAATGACACTGTACTGCTAGGGTGACAGTATGTTAAAAAAAAAAAATCAATATAAGTAAAAATGTAAAAACATATTTGAAAAATTATACTTTTTGGCTATAAGCTAATTTGGGTTATTTTTTTTCTACTAAAAAATAGATGAATACATTTTAGTCAAGATTTATGCAGAAAAATTATTTGCAAAATTTTATAAAAAAAACACTTTTTTTTTTCTTTTTTCAAAATGTTTGGACTTTTTTATTTATATAGCAAAAAAATAAAAATCCCAGTGGTGAATAAATACCACCAAAATAAAGTTTTATCTGACTGTGCTAAAAAATTCATATGGGCAGTGTTGCATGACCGCACAATTGTCATTCAAAGTGTGATAGCGCTGAAAGCTGAAAATTGGTCTGGGCAGGAAGGGGGTGAAAGTGTCCAGACTTGAAGTGGTTAAAGTGATATCAAAGGCTTACATTTTGTTTAAATAACAAACACATCATACGTACCTGCTCTCTGCAGTTGTTTTGCACAGATCAGCTCAGATCCTCCTCTTCCCGGGTCCCCTGCAGGCTCTCCTGGCCCTTCCTTCCTGTTGGGTGCCCCCACAGCAAGCAGGTTGCTATGGGGGCACCATAGTATGCGTGTCCATTCACACATGGAGCTGCGGCTTGGCCCCATCCCCTTTCTTCTCATTAGCTCACTGACTGTGATTGACAGCAGTCTGCCTCCGCTAATGAGGAGAGGGAGTCCCAGCGCTGCACCCTTTGATTGCATTATAGCTTTCCAACTCAGAAGTTGAGCTTCTGATTGACATCTGTCAAATGGGGAGGGTCACACACCGATCAAATTTCAGCTGGTCCCTGCTGAACCAGTTACATTTTGATCCGTGTGTACCCACCTTAATTACTATGCCAACACTTAGATTACAATCATCCATACTATCCGGATTCCAAATGTCCTTCAGGTCCAACACCACTGTCCAAACTAAAGGCAAGAAGAGCAGTGACTGGTTATTTGCCCAGCTACCAAATGACCCTTCTTGTATTGTCTCTAGCAACTTGGATTAGAGGGTGTTGATTGTGATGGAGAAGCTTAAGGCTGGCTTTATACGGATCAATTTTTTTTTTCATCAGCCAGTGGGCTGATCGGAATAAACTATATTTCCCTTCCACTAAGATTTCCCCTTGCACACAAACAAAGTGGATGGAGTAATCCTCCCCACTTTGCGACTATATTCTGACAATGGGAACTCTTCTGCTGTCAGAATACATTTATCTAATTGGTTGTAGCACTGATTTAAGAAAAAGTTTGCAACAAGCCGGTTCAAGAGAAGTCGATCATTAGATTGACTTCTCTGGAACAGGAACAGCCATAGATGGACTGAAAGAAGAAATACATATTTTGTATGTAATAGAGGCATTGTGACCTCTCAGAACATGTTGGGGTATTAGCAGAATTTTAAAGTAGTTGTAAAGGCTTATTTTTTTTTCCTAAAACAAACCTATTATACCTACCTGCTCTGTGCAAGGGTATTGCACAGAGCAGCCTCTTTCCTTGTCTTCTGAGGTCCCCTGTCCAGTGCTGTCCACTCCTGAGTGCCTCCATAGCAAGTTGTGTGCTATAGTGATACCTGTGCAGGCATGCTCCTGAGCCGAGCGGTGTGCATCCATAGACACACATTGTGACTTTGCCTTGCCGCTGTGCCCTCCTTGCAGGATTTGATTGGCAGCTGTGGGAGCTAATGGTTCCCACTGCTGCCTCTGTCCTGTTAACACAGGAAGAGAGACCAGCGCTGCTGCAGACGGGCAAAGTGCTGGATTAAAAAAGGAGCCAGGAAAGTATTTCAAGAGGATCTTCAGCCTCTTTGGGAAAAATTAAATGTCAGCAGTTACAACTAAAATAAAAGGATATTACCTCTCTAAGGATCCAGCACTACCATCACCTGGGCTGGTTCTTTGCTGATCTACAGGCCTCTGAAGCCGGTATGTTTAGTGTGGGAAGCCAACTGTGACTCCTTGCAGCTTCACAGTTGGATTCGCACTGTGCATGCACAAGCTGTACTGTACTGTGTGAATGGTCCAACAGCCTCCTGGGACCTGTGACATGAGGGCAAGATAGGTGGACTTCCTATGGAAGTCAAGTCCACCGTTCCGTAGTCGGTGATACACAGAGGATCTAGCTTACTAAAAGCGTTTAATTTCTGAGGTGTTTTTGCCTTTACTGCATGCAAGCAGTTTAACCAGTGTAAACATTTTTTCTATTTTCTCCCAGAGAATTAGAAAATGACCAAGAGAAGAAGAGATCATATATGTAATAGAAAAGATAGATATTATAAATAAGAATAGCAGCATTTGTTACATCAAGGCTAAAGCAGTAGTAGCAGAGATGCATGCAATAATAAAAGTAGTAGGATAACTAAAACTATAAAGACCTTTGTTTGGAATTTAATGTTTGCCCCTAAATAAATATGAACACCAACACTAAATGATAAAAAGCCCACTATCATTTTAGTAATACGTTTCCTCCTTTTTATAGAGTCGAAGGCTTGAGACTACTGAGTTGCTTTTGCCAGCGATATCTGCTGAAATAGCTGAGAAAATGGCTCGATTTCATGGTATGAGCATGCCGTTCAACAAGGAACCCAAGTGGCTCTTTGGGACAATGGAGAAGTAGGTTGATTTTTCTGTTTTCTATTTGTTTCACAGGTTATCTCTTATTTCATTATTATTATATTATTTATTTTATCTTTATTTCATTAACAATAGATCTGCGAATACATAGCATTTTTGGTTGATCAGCTTAAGTATCTTAATAACTTTATTGCAGACCGTAATGTCTGTATTTAATTCCAGACCACCCCAATGCTCAAGAAGCCCTCAAACGTCCTTCAAATTCTTTAGGAAAATTAGACTATTATGCCCTCCTTCCCCAAAAGCCATTGGTATTGCATTGTAGGAGGTGAAGGTGAGCCTATGTTCAGGGAAAAAATAGTATATGCTTCAAATTTCTGGTGGGTTGGGAGGACTGGAGCCTTTATAGTGTCTGTGCATATATATGAAAGCTGGCTTACACCAATTTTTTTTCTTAATATAGAACAGTTTTGTATTTAGCCAGCCATAGATGGTTCGAATTTCGGCTGGTTTAGCAGGAAACAGCCAAAGTTCCAAACATCTATGTGCAGGCTGATTGTACCTAAGTTGATCCATTGATCAACTTGGGTACAACCAGCATGTCTGATTTTTACATGTGATTTAATTCCAATGGCTATAGTTGCTAGCAAAAATCGCTGTGTTCTCCCAGCAGGAATGGCTCCCCATGCACCTATGCCGGGAGAACACAATCACTCTGCTTGGGGGATTCTCCCATAAACACTGATCCACATCTATGTCGTGCCTTAGAGTAGGTCCATAATTGGTGGGTCTCCTTTCTTCAACCGCTCTCATTAGCAGTAGGGATACAGTCTCTCTGCTGTTGCATGTTATGATGGCAAAATAGAGATTTATGGCTAGTGGAAACCCATAAAAATTTAACCTTGGCGACATGGAGGACAGTTTTACCAGTTAGAGTTTATTCATAAAAATGTATTTTGTATTGCAATGACTCTAGCATATTATGCTCATTTATTCAACTCTTTCGTTAGGTACTTAAAGCAAGTCTTGAAAATTAAGTTCACTAGAGAATCTCATATCCGGAAACTCAATACATTTTTAAGCTACAATCTTTCCAAAGAAATGGACACCCTGAGGTAAGGTCTGTTCTGACACTAGACTTGTCTGTTACAGATTTCTATAAATGGCATCTGAGCATTAAAAAGTCATGTAGTCCTGTAGATCTTCTACATTTTAGGTAAAGAAGTAAAGTTGTAGTTTTTTGTTTTTTTTGTTTTTAATTTTATGTTAGGAGGACGCGGCTAGAGCAATGCCTGTTTGCATGAATGTATAATAAACCAACTGGATGCTGTCATGGACAGTGCTGTGTAGGCTTGATAATGTACATCTGGGTCCCAAAATCTGTGTGGGTGCCTTATGGAACTAAAATGTTAGGTGTAAGCAGGAGTTCATTGACAGACAAAAAATTCTATAATAAAGTGTGAGCAGGCAGAATGAAAACCAAGGGAATGAGAATATTTAGAGCGGTTTTTATCCCTCTTAAAGCCCCCCTCTTCACTCCCAGTGTTTTTATTATATACGTGTCTAATATAGTTGCTTGGCAATCTTCGTTGTGCTGCCCAGCAAATATTTAACGTCTTCCCACTTCTGCACCTCATCTCTTGACGCATTTATGGCCCACATTCCATTCACTTCACTGGACAAGTCTGTCAACAGCTGAGCAAGTCGTAATACAGACTTTCTATTGAAACGAATAGAGGGTAGGCTGTACAGAAGTTTTGAAGAGTTACTATGAGGAAATAGGCAGGCCAGTCAGTAATGATTTGAAAGGGAGCTGTTTTAGTGGCAAGTATATTTCAGGGCAGAAAAAAAATTTTGTCAGAAAAAAAAGCAGCACAACAAATGCTAATAGTTTCTTGAATTGCACAACAGTTTGGGAGTTTATTAACATTTGCTTTTATCAGCTTTTATTTTCTCCTAAAACATTCCCTTCTGCTCATTTTTCAGTGTACGCTTGAAAACTCTGTTTGCATGTTTATGGGAGTTAAACGTTTTTCTGATTGAAAGCTCCTCTCAAAAACATGATTCTGAAGGGTTTCTTTCTGCCTCTAAATGCTTCTCTGAAAATATGCCTGTATACTCCCTAATGCAGTGCATGGACACAAAAAGGCAAATATACTGTGCACTGCAAGTGCAGTTGCTCTAGATCTGAGGGGGAGCTGTGTTGATTTCTATTATCCAATCATGTGCAAACAAAAATGCAGTTTTTTTTTTTTTTTTCTCTATGTGATTGGACATTCTCTGCATAGTGAAGCCGTACCTAATTTACTAAGCTCTGGCGCAAGTGAACAGCCTTGAGTAAATCAGCCTTGAGTAAATCATCCCCAAAGGCTAATAGAACTGCTTCTATAAGTTGAAGGAAAAAAATGGAAAATGTTTGTATAAGCAGCATTTTTTTTTTCTATGCCCAGTGTGTATGGACCCTCAGAATCACCTGGACAGGGGAGTACACCCTTACAAGAGTAAATGCCCCAAAAGTTTTTTGACTATTTACTAAAACTGGTGCACACAGAATTTGGTGCAGCTCTGCATAGTAACCAGTCAGCTTCCAGGTTTTATTGTCAAATTTTAATTGAACAAGTGGATTGTTTACTCTTCACAGCTACACCAGATTCTGTGTGCACCAGTTTTAGTAAATCTCCTCCAATGTCTATTGTATAATATAGTTATTCTCAAAGCAATATATTTTACATGTATGGTGTTTGGAATGGGTGAAAATGTAATTGTTGTAATGGATCAATATCCCTAAGAATATGCACCGCATAATTGTGTTCCCCTAAATCAATGAGGATGTAAAATCATGGTCTTCAATCTTCTTTCTTTTAGGGCTCTGCTGGAATTAACGCCATCACCAGTTGTGTTCTGTCACAATGACTGTCAGGAAGGTAAGACTAAAGCTGGTCCTATATTAATTGTCTTTTTTTTGGTTTGAAAGAAAAAGACAGATTCCCCCATCCACATCAAATGCCTCCTACTGTGCTGTGTTCTAATGACAAGGAGACTTCCCTACCATCAGAATACACTGATTAGTACTGCAGGCTATATCTGGCAGCACTGATCATTTGGGAAAAACCCAACAGGCTGGTTATACAGACATCGATCAGCAGATTGACTTCTATACAACCAGCCTGCCCATACATGGATCAAAATTCATCTGGTCCCTGCTGAACCGGGCCAGTTTCAATCCACATATGGCCACCCTTAAGCTTTACTGCTGGTGTTGAATTGTATTAATGTGAGATATATAATGAATGCAGCCATGTCCAGTGATAGTCTTGGCTTTTAAAGCATTGTCCACTTATGACCTATAAGTCTCTAGCAAATCCCTCACAAAAATGAGTGGTGTAAATTAATGCTCATTCAAAGTGGAATACTTTATTTGCTTTTCTATAGAGAAAAGGGAGTGATCATGGAAGTCCACAGGTAATCCAACAAGCCTTGGTGATTGCCACACTGCAACAGTCAGCGCTCACATACTTGACTTTGTGCTATTGACTGTGAAACTTCATCTTTGTTAACTAAAACTTCATAATCCATTGTAACAGTTCATTGTGACCTACTGAGGAATCACTTTGCCTTACTTTTCCTTGCAGGTAACGTCCTATTACTGGAAGGAAGAGAGAATTCTGAAAAACAGAAGCTTATGCTTATAGACTTTGAATATAGCAGCTACAATTACAGGTAAGATATCACATAATGTCTCTGTTGGGTAGCTTCTTTAATGATGGATTGGATTTTCACACAATTTGGTTACACCATGAGTCCTGCTGTTATTAACCCTAAGAGTTTTATGGACATTTTTGGCCAGTATTATCTTAGATTCATTACTCATTGTCCACTAAGAGGACAATGACAGCATTGTACAGCAAAAGACTACTATTAATGGGTTCATATATGCTGTATACAGTCAAAGACATGCTTTTAATCTAAGAACACAAATACAATATTACAGCTTACCAGTCCTTAGATGTCTTGGCTAAATTAGTTCCTGCCTTAGGGTGACTACATTCATTCAGTGTAATGTATCGATGGAGGAGCAGTGTTTTTCAACTAAAGACAGAAAGTGTTGGACTACAGAATGCCACTCCTTTCTTCATCTACATAGCATAGGGAGTGGTGGTCTATAGTTTGAGTTGGTCAGGGCTCATAACACTGCAGTGAGCACCATAAATTATCAGCTCACTAGATTTCTGGCAGGAGCAAAGGATATTTTTTGCACTATTCAAGCAGATATGTCAACTCTATCAATGGTATACTGAACAGAAGATGAGGTTAGTTCATTGTTGGGATTTATGTCCTCTTTAACTTTTAATTTTGCCAATATGACCAAGCCCTAAGAAATAACACATGCAAAAAAAATCTGACATATATTTCAAAAGGCAATTTTTTTATCTCACATTAGTATTGTATAATTTTCTACTTTTAGATGTGCAGTATTCATTATAAGTAGTCTTTAGTAAGACCCAGCAGAGCTATAATTACAGTAGACGTATATGCATCTAATATCAGGGAAATATACTTTGGGGTTGATTTACTAAAACTGGAAAGTGCAAAATCTGGTGCAGCTGAACATGGCAGCCAATTGGCTTCTACCTTAACTTGCCAGAAAACCTGGGCTCTGATTGGTTTCTATGCAGGGCTGCACCAGATTTTGCACTCTCAGTTTTAGTAAATTGGCTCCTTTTGCCTTGCACAAGATCAATAGTAGTGCCTTCTTCTAATAGTGGATTCTGCCATTATATACATTTACTTTAGATTTGAACTAAGCTGTAATTCAAGGCACACTTTTTTGCTACAGGTGACACACCTATATTGAATTTAAAAACCTCCATAATGTAGCATTGGACAATGTGCTTGTTTCCTGTATATAGCACTGACCTATTACTTTGCAACACAGTCACATCGGTTTCTAATGATAGGAAGTTAAAGGTAGGCTCTGCTTTAAGCCGCTTAGTTTTATGGTCATCTGTTGTGTATCATATAGCCTTGTATATGCAGATCAGATTACATATGCACACGTTTGTCATCTTGAAAGGATTATAACTGTTAACATGCTGGATCAGCAAACATTTAAACCTTCAGCTGTTGATCTGTCATTGCAGTTAGTGTCTATGGACATGACCTCAATCTTAAAACTGATCCATATTTATACTATGAGTTGTTGCTTAACCAGATTCTCTTCCTCCAGGGGTTTTGATATTGGTAATCATTTCTGTGAATGGATGTATGATTACACCTATGAGAAGTTTCCATTCTTCAAAGCCAATTTCTCAAATTATCCGACAAAGAAGCAACAGGTATTAGCCTTATTTATAATGTGAATTCTCTAAATAAATGACTTAAACCAAACCTAGCTGAGATACATTTTTACCATTAAATTTGAGTATCTTTCAACAGTTTTTCCAAACAATCTCCTTACTTGAAAAAATAAACGATAAGCCACACAGTTGTCTCATTTTTGAGCTGAGACCACCGATGTCATTAACAGGGTGTTATTTATTTGGAAGGAGAACAAAAGTTTTATGTTTGGTCATATCAGGTGAAATATTCTGCCTATATTGAGTCCTGGTCCTGGGCCAAGTGGATCTACAGCTATTGCATGAATATCCCAGTCATAGTTAGCAGCCTGTGTTGCATGGCATGGTGGCAGCTGCAATTTCATTAGTTCTCTTGAAATATTTCTTATTGGCAGCTGACAGCTCTTGTTTCTCTGAATATTACCAGAGTCAAGTGTCTGACAGCCATGTGGTGGTCTTCTGTCTTTCAGCTTCACTTCATTTCTAGCTACATGGCAGAGTTTCAGCCTGAGTTTGAGAACTTGAGCAATGAAGATAGAAGTAAAATTGAGAATGAAATGTTAACTGAAATTAACAGGTTAGTGAAAATACACTTTATAGTTTTTTTTTTTCACTGCACTTTAATATTTTGTAAGTAAAGCTGGCCATAGATTGTAATTAATTTTTTTGATCAGCCAGCCAGCTGATCAAAAAAAGGAATGGATTCTCCAGTCCACACTTTGGAGGTGGATACAGGAATCCTCCATGCTTTGTCATTGTATTCTGACAGTGGGACTCCTCAGCTGCTAGAATACACCGATTAGCGCTGCAGCAAAAAGTTTCCAACAGCAGTTGACTCCTCTTCGATGGAAACAGCCATAAATGGATTGAAATCGGGCTGCTTCCTGCTGAACCAGCCAAACTTCAATCCATCTATGGGCAGCTTTTTATTTTCCGAAAGGAAGCAGTCACAATAGTTCACTCATGTACTGATACCTTGTATCTCCTAACTTGGGAATCTTTGTTCATTCTACCTGTGGCATGGGCTAAACAGACCTGTAGGAAACAGGAGCTAGATGTTTTGCGTCCAACATCAATGTGAACTTTAAATATTCCATCTCAAGATAAATATTTCCCCTTTGACAGTTGTTGTTTATACAGTACTGTGCAAAAATGTTAGGCGGTTGTGAAAAATGCTATAAGTTAAGAATCCTTTCAGAAATTAGAAGTATTAAAAGTTTCTTTTTATCAATTAACAAAATGGAAAGTAAATGAACAGAAGAGAAATCCAAATCAAATCCGTATTTGGTGTGACCACCCTTTTTTCCTCCAAAACCGCATCAGTTCTTCTAGGTACACTTACACACAGTGTTTGAAGGTAGGTAGATTGTTCCAAACATCTTGGAGAGCTAATCACAGATCTTCTGTGAATGTAGATTGCCTCAAATCCTTTTGTCTCTTCATACAATCTTAGACAGACTTCATGATGTTGAGATCAGGGTTCTGTGGGGGCCAAACTATCACTTCCAGGGCTCTTTGTTCTTCTTTACATTGAAGATAGTTCTTGATGACATAGCCTGTATGTTTGGGGTTGTTGTCCTGCTGCAGAATAAATTTGGGGCCACACTCCTCTCTGATGGTATGGCATGGCATGATAGATCAGTATCTGCCTGTATTTCTCAGCATTGAGCAAGTCATTGATCCTGACCAAATCTCCATCTCCACTGCAGAAATGCAGCTCCAAACCTGCAAGGAACCTCCACCATGCTTCACTGTTGCCTGTAGACACTCACTATTGTAGCACTCTCCAGCCCTTCGGCCAACAAACTGCCTCCTGTTATAGCCAAATATTTACAATTTTGACTCCTCAGTCAAGAGCAACTGCTGGCATTTTCTGCACTCCATTTCCTATGTTTTCATGCATAGTTGAGTCACTTAGCCTTGTTTCCATGTTGGAGGTATGGCTTTTTGGCTGCAATTCTTCTATGATGATCCTTTCTGGCCAGACTTCTCCAGACAGATGGGTGTACCTGGATCCCACTGGTTTCCACCAGTTCTGTGTTGAAGGCACTGCTGGACCTCTTTTGATGTCAAATGGAAGTAAGCATGTGTCTTTCGTCTGCTGCATTAAGTTTCCTTGGCCAACCACTGTGTCTGCAGTCCTCAATGTTGCCCGATTCTTTGTGCTTCTTGAAAAGCTTGATGAATTGAATTGATGCTGGTGTGAAGCCAAAGGATAGTCACACCAAATATTGATTTGATTTAGATTTTTCCTTTATTTACTCACTTTGCATTTTCTAAATTGATAAAAATGAACAATTAAAATGTGTATTTTTGAAAGCATTCTTAATTTTACAGCATTTCTTCACACCTGCCTATACAATACTGTATATTTGAGATAAGTGCAGTAAAGTGAATATTCTTGTGAATATTTATGGTGCCTACAGTCAAATCTTTAAGTACACGAGACCTTGTAGAGTCAGTGAATTTTTTCCCCTGAGAAACAAAATATCTTCCTCTGGGGCAAAGCTCCTTGAGTTTGAGAGTTTAACTTGTTGGACATGTTTTAACCCCTAAATAACTTTGTAATGCTATAGTAACATGAGTAGTTTAAGGCTAAACTACAGCCACACCTCTAAAAACCGCTTGGCCTCCATCGCACACTTCGGCACCTGAAGTAGCAGAATTGCTGTCATTGTTTTGCAGTGTCATCACTATATATGTGCATGATATTTCAGGTATTCTAGCCGAAGAGCAATAATAAAAAATGTAAGGCACATTGATTAGGTGTGAAGACTTCTGTAGATAAAGAAATGGTACTGCTCGGGCCTTCAAGAAGGGGACATACCCCGAAAGCTATTCCTGAAAATTTAGATGTTAGTGCAAATAATAAAAAAAGTATCACAGACAGTACTCACTTGTTTTTATGCAGATAAAGAATAAAATTGCCATTTCTTTTTCGTCATGTTTAGTGGAATTGTTTCTCACTGAGACCTTTAACACCACAGCAAGCGACAGAAAGTGCTTTCCTCTAATCAGCTAATGTATATTGAGTGTTTTTGCTTCTGTTTGTAACTTAGGTTTGCCCTTGCATCGCATTTCTTCTGGGGCCTCTGGTCTATTGTACAGGCAAAAATCTCTTCAATTGAATTTGGTTATATGGTGAGTAATACTTTTTTAATACTTTTATACTTTTTTTTTCATTTTGTTTGCACACTGCCAAAGCATGTGGATGTGATGTCAGCAGCCCCAGAAGACTTGGAGCTGTCACTCAATGACCCTCTATAGCAGCGGTCTCCAAACTTTCTAAACAAAGGGCCAGTTTACTGCCCTTCAAACTTTAGGGGCCACAGACTGTGGCCAGCGGGAGTAGAAATGGTGCATGTGTCAATGGGAGTAAATAATGCTTCCTCTTTGGTATTAGTGAAAGGAATAGGGCCCCATTGTTGGTGTCGGTGGAAGGAATAATGTCCCATCATTGGTTTTAGTGGGAGGAATAGTGCCCCATTGTTGGTATTAGGGGAAGAAATAATGCCCCATCATTGATCAGTGGAAGGAATAGTGCCCCATTGTTGGTGTTATTGGCGGGAACAATGCACCTTTCTTGTTGACAGTGGGGGGGGGGGGGAATGTCCCAAGGACCAATAAAAGCAAGCCAAGGGCCGCATCCAGCCGCCCGGGCCGCAGTTTGGAGACCACTACTCTATAGTATTCCTTTTTTCCTTCTTTCTCTGGAAGATACATATAGAAAACAATTATGGAGTGAGTTGAGAGGTGAGGGTGCTAGGACAACAGAGATGTTGGACACTACTAGAAAAAGGCGTTTGTAGAGAATGTTAAGGTGGGAATCTTACAAATGTATTGTTTTAGTAATCCTTTTACATAATTTTTTTTAAGGAATATGCTATGGCAAGATTTGATGCCTACTTTCTGCAGAAGAAGAGGCTTGGACTGTAATTCCATTCTGCATGAACAACTGGCTGGATGTTCTCCCATCTCTATTGTTGTTTCTGTTAATATCTCAGATATGATGGGACTTCTTTATCGGCATCAGAAGAACTGTGCATTGTGTATAGCAACCAGTTAAATTCTCCCTTTCATTCTTCCTGTGCAGGTCAGAAAATGAAATGGGTTCTGGTTGCTTTGCTCAACAAAGCTCTTTTTTTCAAACACATTTTCTAATGTTCTTTAGGACATTTCTTTTAAGAATGAATGTAATATAACCGTGAACATTTACTGAGTTTAGTTTCTGCAATGATGGAGTAAAGTCGATTTATATTGTGTCAAAACTGTGCTGATACCTCCACCCTTTGGAGATCCCCATTTTGCTCCTGGAGCAAATATGAGAATGCAGCCTATCCATATTGAAAACTGTAGCATTTTATGAATAATAAACCCACAACATGCAGGCTCCACATTAAAACGAAAAATGTATTTCAATGTGTGTGGAGATCAGTTGTGCTCTTATCCAATCAGATACAATTACTTAGGATATAGGAAAGGTGCTCTAACCCTTCATATTTAACTCTCCTGATATCAGTCTAGTGATTGGTAATGTTTTCTAGCTGAGGATTGCTGCATTTTGCACATACTTTTCTTTATGCGCTGAAAATTGGGTATATTAGGCACAGTGGTTTTAGAAAGTATTTATCTGATTTGGAGGCGACCACTTCTCTATAGCTCTCCACATTATGCAGGTATAGTGCTTTTCCCTGCAATATTTGTACACTGGAGTTTTTATTTTAAGAGAAATTTCAGTTTTGTTGGTAAAACTCCTCCAGGTCAACTATTTACATTGCAAAGACTTTAGCATACTTTGTGCAATCCTTATGGAGCTAAGGTCAAACTATGCAATCATTGATCTTTTTTCAACAAAGTGCTAAGTGGGGGTTTTCTGCTTAATGTGATCACAGGAATATTGCCAGTGTTAACTCATTTTTGATATGAGATTATTAAATAGATGGGTTATGTATTCTCATAATTGTAAATCAGTTCAAAATATTTTACATGTACAACCTTAATCTGAAACCAAGATGGTATGTGAAGTGGTTTATTATTGTAATTGTAAATATTGTATAATTTTTTTTAAAGGTGTAATATGTATTTAAATATTTTTTTAAGAATGGTTTACTGATTTGGGCTTTTACATGTTTTTACTGACATTCCAGTAACCAGAATACCCAGTTAAAGTGTTACTAAACCCAGGACCCTGTATTCACTATATCTGGTCTCCCACAGCACATGGAAATGCAATTATTTTAGTAAATATAAACTGCTAAATACCTTTTCTCATGTGCAGCAGAGCACTGGTTAAAGCTTGTAGGAGGAGTTTTCTTTCTGCTCTAGGAGGATGCAGAATCCCTGACCTCTGTCTGGACAGTGCTGATTGGCCCTGTGCTGATCACTAGCACTCTTCCAAGAGAAAAAAAAAAACCTCTAGCAATACACACCAAACTGAGCATGTGCACAGTATCTCCACACAAACTGAGCATGTGAGGGGGGGGGGGTCACTGGAAGAAGGGGAGGATTAGAGAAGTCAGGACCAAACAGAGTTTTTAAACAATGCAGAGGATTAACCCTTTAGGTTCTACAGGGAGTATAACAAGCATGCTTTACTGCATATATAGACTGTTGTGGGTTTAGTAACACTTTAACATGTACTGTACAGTAGTTCTTTGTGTATTACAATAAACCAATGTCAGGTAAGGCTTCAAATATAATTCTCGACTCCATAGTCGAGGATCAAGTAAGAAGGTAATGCCCAAACTGACGTATGTGTTTGTGCTTGGGGAGAACTGTATAGATGAATTTTTATATTCAACCAAAGGAACATAAGCTGAACACTACTTTTAAACACAAAGGAAAGGTTCCATTGCCTACAGCAACCAGTCACATTACCATACGTTTCATTGCAAGAAAATGAGTGCAATATCAATGCAAATGCAACACTGTCGCAGTCATTTTTATGTATAATACACAATCGACATACTGGAGTGTAGAGACTGTTAATCCTGTATATATTGCACTGACATGGATTTACATCTTGTTTATAGCTTTGATATCATTTCTTATCTGATTCAGCTATTTCTTACCCACTTCAATATTTCAGTTCTTGTATTTCCAGCCTTGAAAGTTAAACGTCAGGACTTGGTTAGCCTGTTGCTCTATTTAACAGCCAGTCAAGCAAAAATGTAAGCATGTGAAAGGGTATTCTACCCTGACAGTCATTAGGGTCATGATCTCGTGTCACGATGTGTATGGTGTTACATCCTAAGGCTACCTGAAGTATTTCATTTTAGCAAACTGAGCTAGTTTGTGTTGATCATAGTGCTGGCTTAAATGAAGCTTTTTTTTAAGATAGTTCCTAGCTCATGGCCAATAATGTTGTACGTGGATTTATTCCTTTGGCAGCATAAACTTGTGTATTCTGACACCTTTAGTCATTATCCATCCATTTTTCTTTCTAAAAACATTAAGGTTGCCAGATGCTTGCAGAATGTATGTATCCTTGGTATGTTTTCAACCCACAGTACAAAATATACATGTACAAGGAAAATAGGAAATGTGCATTTGATATATTGAAAGCACTATTTATTGCTGTATCAAATTTGCCTTCCAAATGCTGGCAGATCAACTACATTAGGAGATCTAGCATCTGTCATTTAATGGCTAAACACTCTGTGATTATTGGGGGCTTTTTGCTGTACTTTAGGTGGATTTCCCTGACAGATTTTATGTGTCAAAACCTGAGCAAACAAGAACTAGAAAATATTCTTCGAGGGAGATGAGATAGTCCTATGACTTGGGCTGGCCATAAATGGGGAATATATACCTAAGAATTACAGTTGTGCAGAGAACTGACATATAATTTCAGGACTTTATTAGCAGAGGATCTTTCACTCTTCAAACTATTTCAACTCCCTATGTGTTTTGAGTACTTAGCATGCATTCATTTTGTGCACAGAGATCTTCCTGACAGTCATGTACAAAACCTATATTAAACCTGTATTTGCTTTATATAAACAGATGTAGTATTCGGGGTTTGACTGTATCTGAGATTCTAAAGATTTAGACTAGGTTTACACATCCAGTAGTGCATGCCGCTACATTCAAATTTGATCCATAGTGGGTCGATTTTCAGAGGCATTTGGTAAGCAGTTAGCAGGTTGAAATGTTGCCTCTTCACCGCCTTTTTAACCATGTAAATGCCTTGCCACCATGCTGCAACAGTGTGCAGTACAGCTCATTAACTTAAATGAGTCATATTTGGTACCAGTACTGCCCAGCAAATGGATGGGGGGGGGGGGTTAATTTTTGTTGAGCCTGCAAAGGAATGTGCTGTGGTATGAGTACACCCCTATCTGACTGCCTTTGTGGCTTAGGGAGACTGTTGGCGGGGTTAGGATGGGGTTGGGGGTGCCTGTTTTTTACCGTCCCCACAACTGCAAGTGTAAACAAGCCTTTGGTATGATTGACATCTTCTCTACAGATGACATGTTTGCATTAAACTTTTTTGCAAATTATGCTGTGGTCAACAAAAGGCTAATTTTGTGTTGTAATTAAAAATGTCATTTATAGTTGTTGTTAAGTAGGCACTAGGTGCAATCTTTATTTACTTAGCCCTGCCACATTTCACGAGTTTTCATTTTTCTTTTAAGTAACATCTAGCCCAGGTTCACACTGGATCCAACTTTGAAATTGTACGACTTCAGTTGGAGTTCAGCAGTTTCAAAGTCGCATGTCAGTGTCCTGTGTCACCTGAACTAGTGCAGGAACCTTTTTTTTCTCATCAAAGTCGCACAGATTTGACTGGTTCCATTGCTGACAATAGGGTGCAATTTGAAACTGTCAAATCACATGACAAGTCCCACCAGTGTGAACTAGGGCTTACAGTACAATTTCTGTAGATAAGATCACCATACATATGTGGTAATATACTGTATGCTTTCCAGGGCAAACTTAAATATTTCTCCTGTTATTTCATAAGCACTAGAAAAGTGTTAAGTGGTTTACTTCACTGTCAAACGTATGAAGGTTACGTAAGGAAAAATAAGATACTCTGATCTGCAAATCCTTACACCATGCTAATAGATCACTGCTATGGCTTGTACTATCCTGGACCTTACACAAGTTAGGTTGATGTGCCGTATATCAGTATTATATGGCCAGGCAAAGTATCGATTTTTCCTTCTCTTCTTGTAAGTGTATATAAAATAATGGAAACAATATTTGTAAGCTAATGATTCTTTGCTTGATAATCATTTGATAATGAATCTTGTAGTGGGTTTTTATGCTTGAATTACACTAATACTGTGTATTAATATTAACTAAGTGAACTAAATGGGGAAAAATGTGTGTAATATCCTCAGTAGGGACATTAAACACAAATCGGGAATAGTGTTACAGTGTGACTCCAATTTACCATTCACAGTCATTGTAAAAGATTCTATTGCAAATATTGCCTCTCTATAAAGAGATCTATGCATAATCAGAGGGTATAGGCTTTGCTTAAATTTAAATTTCTGTCTGTGCAGAACAGAGTCCTGTAGTTGGCTTGGCCCCTGCTACATCCCATCCTCTACTTGGAAGTATATCCTTGGGCTGTTCTGAAGCAGGGTTAGTTAGAAAATTTAAATAAACCTTTCCTGGTAGAAACCTCAAGGCTGCCAAGCTTTTCTTTTTCTTGATTTTTAAACTGAACCGGCTTTAGCACCTTCTGTGTTGCTGATATGGAACAAGTATGTGGATAAGAATAAAATACGTGAACTCCTTATATTATATTATAGGTAATTGTTCTGGATTAGTAAATCAATGTACTAAAGCAGGGGTCTCCAAACTTTCTAAACAAGTGGCCAGTTTACTGTCCTTCAATCTTTAGGGGGGCCGGACTGTGGCCAGTGTGAGTAGAAATAGTCAGTGGCAGACTGATGGCAGTGGGAGGAATAGTGTCACATTATTATTATTATTATACAGGATTGATATAGCGCCAACAGTTTGCTCAGCGCTTTACAATATAACGGGAGACAATACAGTAACAATACAGTTATTGGTATCAGCGGTAGGAATAGTCCCCCATCATTGGCATCAGTGGTAGGAATAGTCCCACATCATTGGTATCAGTGGGAGGAATAGTCCCACATCATTGGTGTCAGTGGGAGCAATAGTCCCCCATCATTGGTGTCAGTGGGAGAAATAGTCCCTCATCATTGGTGTCAATGGGAGGAATAGTGTCCCATTTTTGGTGTCAGTGGCAGAAACTATGCCCCACTGTTGCGGAAGGGCGGGATGAAATGAAGCAAAGGGCCATATCTGGCCACAGTTTGGAGACCACTGTACTAAACCAACAGAGGGTCAGCATCACAGCCAGGAAAACTGCTCTAACACAGACATCTGAAATGACAGCTCTTAGGTTTCTATTAATAAAGATTTCCTTTATGCAAAGGTAGACTTGCTGCACTTGGATTAGTATGAGTAACAGATTTGCTTCTGTTGCAGACAGAATCAATATCCCTAGATCAACCAATTAATCTTGCCTATATTATACAATGGTGTGGTGTTACACTTTAACATACCTTCCATAAAGCACATATTGGGGGACCTTTGTTAATATGGTTTCGCTTGTAACCATAGAAATATAATCCTTGTGAATGGAGGTGCAGCAATTGACTAGTGTTAAAAGCACCAGAATAAACACATATGGTGCTCTTGGGTAATAGTGGTACTGTTCCTTAACCTTCCCTCACAGAAGAGGTTGCCATTAAAATGGTATGCCATAACAAAGTATAAACACCAGCTTGCAAAATCAGGGTGCGATATTGCCGTAGGAAGCTATAGATGCAATATTTTGCTGATGGGTCACTGCCATATTGGGTATCATGCTATCTCAGCAATGAGTATCCAAAGACCTAATATAGTGCCACAAGTAAAGGCCACAAACCCACAAACAGTGATTTGACTTTTGTGTATTCATGCTGTTGATGGCTTAGTTCAGGGGTGCTGCCTACCTTCTAACTTGGGTTGTTTTATCTATAGGAATTATAATGTGACATTAGAAATTATACTGTGAAATTCCATGACACTATTTGTTAAGTATTCTTTTAACACCGGTGTTTTCTTTGATTTTTACCTAAGACAGGTTTTTAGAAAACTTGACATTATATACAAATGTTTTGTATTCTTTATGTATTCTCTGCATCTGTTATGCATATCAAAATTACCTTGCACTTTTTTATTTTACGTGTAAAATGCAAAGCTGTATTTTTATATTAAAATGTGGATGGTAAATATCTGTCTTGTAGCTTTTTTTTTTCCAATATATTTTATCTGAGCATCTGTTTAAATATTCAGATTAATGACACCTTTGTCATTAGTGTTTTAAAAGAGTAATATCGATTGCATTCAAAATACTTTAACCCCCAGATGTTGATTGGAATTCTAGCAAATGGCTACTGAGTTGGGAAAGTAAATGAATTGTCTAATTGCAACCTGTTAGATTGCTGTTGGCGCTGCTGCAAGTAGAGGTGATAGCATATCCCTATGTCCCAGGGGTACAGGCTTCTCCTAATACCAATCCAGGGGAGTAGTAAATATAATGAAGAAAGGATTGTGCTACTCCTGACTATCCCAAGTTAATAAACGATAACAAGAAGCCTCCACCTATGTCTCCAATAAACCACACGCCCTGATGCATTTTCTCCAGCCTATCGGTGCTTAAGCCAGCTATAGATGTGCAGGCTGAATGTACCCACGTTGGTTTATCTATCAACTTGGGTACAACTAGCCTGTTGTATTTTACATGCAATTATCACTAGCGGCTGTTCTAGCTGATTAGCAATAATCAC
Organism: Staurois parvus; assembly: GCF_062004578.1. Lineage (NCBI taxonomy): Eukaryota > Metazoa > Chordata > Amphibia > Anura > Ranidae > Staurois > Staurois parvus. The sequence goes on along the minus strand of NW_028318860.1, from coordinate 105,263 downwards.
TGTCTTCTCCTGGAGAGGAAGGCTTCTCCTGCCCCACTGGGAGAACAGAATGGCTCGGTGGGAAGGATTCCCCTGTCAACACTGGTTACAGGAAAGAAATTTGCACCATCTATGGCCTGCCTTAGTAGTTAGGGGCTGAACTGTAATTGTCAAAAGATGTATAAATCAGTCAGTGTTTATGCTTGAATCCCCTGCCAAACTAAGGGCAGATGAAGAGTCCATAAGGAGAGCACCTCTGAACCTCCCTGGAGGTATTCCCGACTATAGCTCGGGGTAAAGTTTCAGTACCACAAGCAGTAACCCTGAGCTACACTCGGGAATACCCTGCAGCGGATCTCTTCTTCACTTACCTTGTCCTGCGCTCCCGCGATGTGTCCCCGGCAATGTCCTCCGGCCGATGCCGGCATCTGTCTTCTGGGTTCCGTTCCCTGTGACGTCAGGACGTATGGGGGATGGAACTGGCAGGAAATTTAAAACTGTGAAAAAGTGACATTCACTAAATACACAAAAATCACATAGTAAAACATTACTGCATCAAACCATTTCACATACATTTTGTCCCTAGTGCTTTGTCCTGTGCCCTGCCTGCATTCTTACCGTTCTTTCTGCCTGGAAACTGAGAAATGTCCCTGGCGTCCAAAAAGTGTCCCTTTAGGTCAAAACCGGTTGTAGACCAGCTAGAGAACAGCGATGGTAAATTAGAACCACTTGCAGAATTGAGTGATAATGATTCGTGGGGAAATTCGTCATCAGACACTGAAAACGATTTTGCAACTTTGCTCAGTGATGTGTGAACTTGGCGCTCTATTTCAAATTGTAGTGTTTTTGTTTTGATTATATTATTGAATTAAATTTATTATTATATTATTTTTTATGATTATTTATTAAATCATAATTTATGATTTTGTGTTTCAAATTTTAACATACCTTGAATGTTTATTAGACTCTTGTTGGGACAGATTTCAGTGAGTTATTCCTAAAAATTACAGGCCTACAATTAAAAAATACATATTTCCATACAAAAAAATGTACCGCTTTGAGCACAGAAATACTGACATAATCAGACTGCTAGGGAGGTTAAGCATAGTAATCTATACAAGGGATTGACAGTTTTGTGTATTGAATTTTTTGCAGTTATTATTTAAGCACCCTTTATAAACAGATGGTGAAAATTGCACTGTTTTTGAACTTTGTAGTCTTGCACCATATTTTTTTCAAGCCAATTTTTTTAGCACTTAACAGTATTACATAATATATGATATATTAAGTAATTTATATGTTTGGTTTTCATATTTTATTATCTTTACTGCAGCACTGTTTTTATCTGATTGTACACAATTTTTAGCTTTGTGCACAATTGTTTTTTGCTTTTGACACAAGTGTAAAAATTTGCCAGGAAGTGTTTGTATCTATAGCACTCTCCGCTCCAGGGTAGCTAGTTGTAGTATGTAATAAGGCAGTCATCCCAATGAATTTGAGACTCCCACTCCTATCCAAAGTACGTGGGCATCATATAAATAGAACCAAAATTAGAATAGGAACACACTGCAAGCTAACTTAAATACAGTATTTTTTTTTTACAAAGTTCATCACTATACCTTCCTAATATTCTACTTGTGCAATATGATACAGCAAATACAGTGCAAGGTTGTGAAAACATAATGGTTCAAGTAAATACACATTTATAAAACAATTACAATAAAAATTCAGCATTCAATATATAGTAATCTAACAAAAGTCAACATCAAGTACAGGCATACTACTTAGGTCTGAGTTTCTGCCAGCTATCTGACAACCATATTATCTTGTGCGTATCTGCCAAAACACCCTTGATGCTCAATCCCACTCCACCCTTAATGGGTACACTCTCACCTTCTTAGGTGGACCTTATATAATGAGTATGATCATACAAAGCTTTACTCACCAAGCAGTTAAAATATATGGGTGTCTGGATCCAGATGGTGGGTCAGAGAAGTAGAACATAAAACATTCCATAGTGCTTTTTATAAAAAAAAAAAAGGCTTATATTAAAATTTATTAAACCATTCACATATAACAGTGCACTCTACTCATACACAAGATACAGCTCTCACTAAAGTGATCCTAGGCTAACCAAAAGATACCACCAGTGCTGGTATTCTAAGCACATGCTTAAACCCAACTCTCTGATTTCATCACTTTGACTCTGCTCTATGCAGTATGTCTTTTGACTTCATCAATAGCATGGAGCTGGTGACTCGTGTTCTCTTCTTAAGCTTGTGCTGTTTACAGTTTCCATGGAAACACACACTTCTACTTAACAATATACCCACTGCATGGCAATATAATGTATAGTGTAACTCAGAGGTGTCAAACTGCGTCCCTCCAGCTGTTGCGGAGCTACAAATCTCATGAGGCCTTGCAGGGCTGACAATTGAAAGCATGACTCCAAAAGGCAGAGGTATGATGGGACTTGTAGTTTCTCAACAGCTGGAGGGCCGCAGTTTGACACCTGTGGTAATATATCTGTATTAAAAATTGAGTACATACACAAGTACCCTTGTTATCAAAACATGCTTGCTAAAGAGAACACAGATCTCATTCTTTTCCAAGAAACCGACCCTGTAGGACGTGGTACCTTATCCTTTAAGGAAGGTGTCTCCGTTGCAGTCCAAAAAAATGACAAGCAAAGATCTTTGCATCAGAAGTTGACCCCAGGCAGATATGTTTCTAAAACCCTTTCTTTTGACAAGACTATCATGATAGCAAAAATGTATTTACTTAACACAGCCGATATCCACATACCTTTAAATACAATCATTAGCAAGTTACATATCACTTTCTTTGAATTCTGCAAACTCAAATTAAAATGTTTGATCTTTGGCACACCTTGCACACCCTGGAGATACCCCTTAAGTCAACTGAACTTTGGAGACAACATTCTTCAAAACAATGGCTCTATATTTTACAGCTCTACTCTAGCTAGAACTCAAACTAATGAAGTTGTCCAATCTTTTTATCATTACAAATCCTCTGTCTCCTATCCTTTGCATTATAATAAATGAATGTTTAGCTGTAGCTCTGACTAACCTTTTATCTATTAATGGATTATCCCTAGATGGCTATGAATACAAATGCTCGCTATGCAGGTGGTTTACTACCTTATGTAATATCTCCACCTACTAACTTACCCTCCACACTGCAAGAATTCAAACTATTTTGGAAAAGTCCATAAATTTAAAGTTAACCTTTCAAAAAAAATAACTTCCTCCTTTTTGGTTTAATAGGCAACACTCAACCATAAAACACCTCTTCTTCTTGTTTAAATATGGCTTGAAAACATTACATTCTTTAAACTACCTACACCTTCTAATCAAAAATAAAACCAATCCAAATAAATGGACAACCCACCCTTTATCCTGGTCTGGCCTAAATAAATGTTATAAAAATGGGTAACTTACCAAAATTCCTGTACTTGTTCCAGACCTTTCCTACTGCACTTTAACAACAGTGGGTCCAAATAGAACCCAATCTTTCACCACTACCACCCAAAGCAGCTCTTTGGGCCTTATCCAGAGTCCAAAGTAAACACTTATTCTGTATATTTCTATATCCTAAATGCTGACAGATAATCTTCAGCCCTTCCTCTTTATCTTTTATTCCAGGCCCATTAACTTTTTTTTGTCAAGAAAAGGTTTATTGAGACAAATGCCAAGCATACAAAAGAAAAGACCAAGTGTTCCAGTTTTCCACGATACACTGTCTAAGAATGACTCAGGACATGTACACATTACAATAACATGATCCACCAATTGTCCTTACAGCTGTACAAAAGTAAATAAAAGGGCATTCCTGCAATTCTGACTCCAAACAGATGGTATGAAATATCAACCCAACAACCTATCCATAACCAGGTCCACCGAAGCGAGGCCTGGAACATCCAGCCAGCTACTCCATACTCTATTAAACTTAGTGAAGCATCCCGATGTTGAAAAATACCCCTTTTGTACTGGAGTGTAATGCCTATATGCTCCACCCACTCTGGTAGGGGAAGTACTTTTCTAATGTAGCAATGTCATTTTATGAGCCTGAAATAAGGCTTTAGAGATTGCCTCTACTGTAAACTGATCTGTCACCTCATCATCAATAATGCCCAGAATACAACGTCTAGGGTCTAAAGTAAGATTAGTAAGAAATACTCTGTTAATTGTATTAAGTACTGTCTCCCAATACCTGTGCAGCTAAGGGCACCACCACAGTATTTAGATTAATGTGCCATGGTCCCTGCTACATTTTGGACAAATTGGATTTGTGAGGAGGCCCATTTTAGACAGTCTTAGTGGAGTGGAGTGTACCTTCAGTAGGATATGCAGCTGAGACAGTCATTGGGATGTGTTCAAGGAGCTGGAGTGGACAGCCTCCAATACCATCTCCCACCGCTCACCAGGTAAATCCCCTACATCCACTTCCCATTTTTCTGCCACCCTACAAGAATAGGAAGCTACATATATGTTCAGCAGCATTGCATAGCAGTGAGAAATAAAGCCTTTCTGAATAGAGCCCTATTGCATCTCATTGAAAAGGGAGAGAGAGAATCCTGGCAGAAAGTACTGTGCCTTGACAGCATGCTGCAGCTGTAAATAAAAGTATATAGACTGTGGTATTCCATATTGTGTTTGTAGAGCAGAAAAAGAGAGCAAAGTGCCTCCCCTAAAGATATATATCATTTCAGATGCGATACACCATGAAACAGCCATTTCCTTGCATAGGGTAATTTAGCTAGCTTGGGATATGTATGGTTATTCCAAATACGGCTGTAACACATGAAACCTGCAGCTGCCTAGCCTTACACTTTTTGCATCGGTTTATAAGTGGGGAAGGATTGGTTGGGTTTAGAAAACCTTTAGACCTTCTGGAAGAGAGGGTGACTGCGTACAGTTAAGGACCAAAGCTAGGGAGGAATCCAAATTGACCTGGGTGCCCTCTGCAGCTAAAGACATACCTGGTAGCATATGGGGTAGTTGAGCCGCCAGATAGTAGAGCCATGGGTTAGGGAACGCAATGCCACCATTATTTTTATGTTTCTGTTGTTGCTCTAAACATATCCTATGGGGTCCATATTTCCAAAGGAGAGAGCAAAAAATAGAGTTGAATGTATGAAATAACGTAAATGGCAGCACTAGGAAGCTATGTGGGAAATTAAGTACTTGTGGCATCAAAATCATTTTGACCAAATTAGCACGCCCCACCACAGAGATACTAAGTTTGTGTCATATCATAAGTTTTTTTTGGAACCTGGTGAGCAATGGAGAGATGTTCAACTGGGAGTAAGCCATCAACTCAGAAGAGATAACAATGCCTAAACACATAAAGGATACTACACAGTGTAGTATATTGTATGTAAAAAAATAAATAAATAAATATATATATATATATATATATATATATACAGTTGTGTTCAAAATAATAGCAGTCAGACATCACTAGCCTGATCAATCACTGTTTTTGGTAGAAATGATATTTCTACATGGCAAATAATTTACTAGCAGGTGTAGTACAGTAATAGAAATCCAACAGACCCAACAGTCATGACATGCATGCTGCTTATTCTGTGTAATTGAATCACTAATTGAAAGGGGCATGTTCAAAATAATAGCAGTGTGGAGTTCTATTAGTGAGGTCATTCATTCTTTGAAAAACAGGTGACAATTATTGCCCTTATTTAAGGAAGGAAGGCAGCAAATGTTATACATGCTGGTTACAGTGCATTTCTCTCTGTAATTCTGAGGAAAATGGGTCGTTCCAGACATTGTTCAGAAGAACAGCATACATTGATTAAAAAGTTGATTGGAGAGGGGAAAACATATAAAGAAGTGCATAAAATGATAGGCTGCTCAGCTAAAATGATCGCAAATGCTTTAAAATGACAACCAAAACCTGAAAGACATGGAAGAAAGCAAAAAACTACCATTTGAATGGATAGAAGAAGAGCAAAAATGGCAAGAACTCAGCCAACAATCAGCTCCAGGAAGATCAAAGAAGGTCTAAAGCTACCTGTGAGTACTGTTACAATTAGAAGACGCCTATGTGAAGCCAAGCTATCTGCAAGAAGCCCCCGCAAGGTCCCACTGTTGAAAAAAAGACATGTGCTGAAGAGGTTACAATTTGCCAAAGAGCACATTGACTGGCCTAAAGAGAAATGGCGCAACATTTTGTGGACTGATGAAAGTAAGATTGTTCTTTTTGGGTCTAGTGGCCGGAGACAGATTGTCAGACGACCCCCAAACACTGAATTGAAGCCACAGTACACTGTGAAGACAGTGAAGCATGGTTGCAAGCATCATGATTTGGGAATGTTTCTCATACTATGGTGTTGGGCCTATTTATCGCATACCAGGGATCATGGATCAGTTTGAATACATCAGAATACTTGAAGAGGTCATGCTGCCTTATGCTGAAGAGGAAATGCCCTTGAAATGGCTGTTCCAACAAGATAACGACCCCAAACACATCAGTAAATGTGCAACATCTTGGTTCCAGACCAACAAGATTGATGTTATGGAGTGGCCAGCCCAATCCCCGGATCTTAATCCAATAGAAAACTTGTGGGGTGACATCAAAAATGCAGTTTCTGAGGCAAAACCAAGAAATAGAGAAGAACTGTGGAATGTAGTCCAATCATCCTGGGCTGGAATACCTGTTCACAGGTGCCAGAAGTTGGTTGACTCCATGCAACACAGATGTACAGCAGTTCTCAGAAACAGTGCTTATACAACTAAATATTAATTAAGTGATTCAAAGGAAAGCAAAATCTTCAAACATTTTTCAGTTTACATAGTGAATGTTTGAGTTTGTAAAGAAGAATACAAACACTGCTATTTTTTTTTGAACAGTCTAATATTCACTTTTCTTCAATTTTTTTTAGAGAAACAACACAAATTTGATCTATTTTTCTTCATGTTTTGATTTGGAATAGAATGTGTAGTGTTCCCAATGCATTTGTGTGTATGGAAATAAAAGCTATTAGAAGGATTTTGAGCTTTATTCACTTTTTTCAACACACTGCTATTATTTTGAACACAACTGTATATTGAAGATATTGAAACACATACTGTTCATTCTTGGACAGGCCAGTGACAAGACCACTTTACATATTAAAAGAACTCTTTGCTATGTTCATTGTATTCAGGTCACCTTGGTATTTGGGGAATAGCCTGTTTATCTAATTAGACATTCCAAAGAGTACATTGTATATGTGATTTGACCATACAAGAAGTATTTCTTGATGGTAATTAGACTCCAGGGCATATTATATGGTGAAAGGATGACTTGTGTATCTGGTAAACACTATAGTGAACCTAATTGTTACAAGTGAAGTCTTTTCATGTAAGATCAAAAGTGTTTTGTCAGCCAATTAGAAACCCTCCAGTAAACTGTATTTCAAGGGAAGTTATTTTGGCTGGGAGAGGAGCTTTTCCCTGTCATTAATATGGGAGCACAGGTATAGATCATAACTCACATTATTTCATAAGCATAGGTTATACATTGCAATGAGTCCTTTGTAAGATGAGTCTCTTGCAGTCCACAAATAGCTGTGTAAGGGAATTCCCGTGAGACGGCTGGTGAATAGACGTGCGCATGTGCACATACACGCACTGTGAAGACTGGCTCCAGACTGACTATTTAAGAAGTGCCTCTGCATGTGCTGAGTGCTGACTGGTCTTCAGCTCCCCTGTGTCCTGCTTGTTCCTGTGTGATTCCTTTGTTGCTGGTCTGGCTTGTTCCTCACATGACTCTGATTGCTCTCCTGATTGATACTGGTTCCTGACTTCGGCTCTGCTCCTGACCTTGGCTTTCCTTCTGATTCTGTACCCTGCTGCCCGACTGTTGTTGACCCTGGCTATTCCTATGACACTGCTCCTGTCTCTTACCCTCACTACCTGCCTTACTCTGGTGCACGCCTGGCAATCTACAAGACCTGCTCTGCTTGTTTCTACTGTGCCTGGATCAGAAGATCATCAGTCTTCCAAGGTCATCATCTGCAAGAGCTGCAAACTACTGGCGCTCTTGTTCCCCTGGGTCCTAGACTTCCTATTTTCCAACTCCAGTGGGGGTCAGGGCTAGTGACACAAGAGTGGCTGACCTCGTCATTTCAGTCTTCCATCAGGTACGTGACAGTACCAGTCAGCCTGTGATGGAGTCTGAAAGGGAGGCTTCTGCAACGGGGAACATCTGTCAAACAATCTCTGCCTTGTCGTACATGGTGCAGAGTTTGCAAAAAAAACCTTGAGCACATGGAAAACCAATTACCCACCAAGTCAGATATCTCAACAGCCATGGGTCCTTCTGCAGCCTCAGACTTAACTACCCAGACAGAGCTCAGCATGATTCATGGAACTTCTCCACCGGAACCCCAGGTTCCAATACCTGAGTTTTTCACGGGAGACCGCAGGAGGTTTCAAACCTTTCGTAACTCCTGTGAGCTATACTTTTCTCTGTTACCAAGAACCTTTGCATCACAAGACACCAGAGTGGGGTTCATTATTTCACTCCTTCAGAATGAACCCCAATCCTGGGCACACCACCTTCGTGAGCAACATGATCCGGCTCTGACTTCTTCGGACTCTTTTTTTCTCTGCGATGTCACAACTTTATGCTGATCCCTTCCGTCGTCAGACTGTGGAATCTATGCTTAGCAAGCTACAGCAAAGCCAAAGGCCTATAGAGGAATATGTCATTGAGTTCCATATATGGAGTTCCGACACTCAATGGAACAAGTCTGCTCTCCGCCATCAGTTTCGCCTTGGTCTCTCTAACATCTTGAAAGATGAGCTTGCCCGAGTTGGGGTACCAGCCAGGCTAGAGGATCTGATAAACCTAGTCATTCAAATCGACCGATGGCTCCAGGAAAGGCAGGGCGAAAGAGCTAGCAGGGGTGTCTTGATCTGCTCTGAAATAGAGACTCCTGTCCCCTCACCCACTGCTGTCGCATCAGACATACTCTCCAGCAAAAGGGAGCTTCGTAATTCTCCTCATAGGAGCTTTTGGAGACTACCATTTTCCTCTGCTGAACGTCTTCAATGACAAGACTCAAACCTCTGCCTCTACTGTGGTGATGCGGGTCACTATGTACTGACATGTCCAGTGAGACCTCCTAAGCCCTCTCCTAGCAAGTTCCATATGATGCACCTACAAGGAATGAGTCAAACGCACCTTCCCTTCCGTCTTCACTTGCAACTTGCTGGAAGAACTATTTCTGTTTTAGCAATTATAGACTCTGGTGCCTGTAGCTGTTTCATGGATTCTACCTTTGCTCATCATAACAATGTCCCTCTCTGCACCAAGAAACAAAGATTTTTGGTCCATCTGGCTGATGGCTCTGGTATCAGTTCTGGCCCAGTGATGCAAGAGACTATGCCAGTCTTCTGCCAGTCATACTCAGGACATCAGGAACTTCTACGTCTGTGAAGGGGAAAATGGAGCAGCCATTTTAGATATAAATATGAAATACATTGGTATTGAATTAGATGGCCTAACACCCTATTTATTTTTCTTTGTTTCTGTATGAGAAAAAACAGTTCCACACCTTATGCCCTCTCCTGTTGGCCTAACATCTGGTACTTCACTTTTGCTACCAGTTTCACAGCATTCTCACAACCTATTGACCTGCTACCAGTTCCACAGCATTCTCACAACCTATTGACCTGCTACCAGTTCCACAGCATTCTCACAAGCTATTGAAAACAAGATTGTTGTCACAGCCTTTGAGGACCAGTCAAACTGGATGGACATTTACATGTGGACAAATAATCGCATCTCCTGAAGTTTCTCCAAAAACACAGATGGCTCTTGACAGAAAGATCAGATAGTCAGGTACCACCCACTGTAAAGCATATATATTGTATTAGAGGGCCCTAGTTAGCCAGAGAAGATTTTTTTTAACAATACTCTGTATTGCTTGCTGCTCTCCCTGCATGCTTGTACAATAAATATCTTCATTTTTGAAAATTTGGCTTCAGCAGTCAAAGTTACTGAAACCCCTTATGTTTTGGGGTTTCCCCAACAGTCTGGATGTCATAACCTCACCAATGTTTCCGGTCATCCTCGGCATGCCCTGGCTAAGGGCGCACAACCCATCCATTAACTAGTATTCTTCCGAATACTATCAGAACCATTGCATTCTGAAGGAACCATGCGCAGTGACTCCTCTTCTTAGCATCCATCCTGATTCAGAAATGATGAAACTTGTCCCTGCTGTCTACCATGATTACTTGGATGTATTCAACAAAAAGAGTGCCAATGCTCTTCCCCCACACCGGTCCTATTGAACTCCTACCAGGTGCTGAGATCCCTTTTGGGCGAATTTACCCTCTCTCCGAATTGGAACTAGAGGTCCTCCGGAATTACATAGATGAAAGCCTGGAAAAAGGGTTTATTCGGCCCTCTACATCACCAGCGAGAGCTGGCATCTTCTTTGTCAAAGAGAAAGATCATACTCTTAGACCATGTGTGGACTATCGTGATCTAAATAAGATAACAGTCAAGAACCGTTATCCTCTTCCTCTGATTCCTGAATTGTTCCAAAGGCTACGAGGGGCATGTGTCTTTTCAAAACTAGATCTGAGAGGTGCATACAATTTAGTCAGAATTCGGGAAGGGGATGAATGGAAGACGGCCTTTCGAACACGCTTGGGCACTTCGAATACCTGGTTATGCCATTTGGCCTTTGTAATGCCCCAGCAACATTCCAACATTTCGTTAATGATATATTCAGGGACTATCTTGATTTATTTATCATTGTTTATTTGGATGACATCCTAGTCTTCTCAAGCTCAATAGAACAACACCGGGACCATGTGAAGAAGATACTGGGTAGGTTACACCAACATAACCTCTATGCCAAAGCTGAAAAGTGCGAATTTGAGAAACAGACCATTCAGTTCCTCAGACTTGTGATTACTCCCGATGGCATTGCTATGGATCCTCAAAAAGTGACCTCTGTATTAGAGTGGCCTGTCCCAGGAGACAGGAAAGCGGTACAAGGCTTTGTGGGATTTGCTAATTTCTATAGAAAATTCATTAAGAACTTTTCCTGTATCATTGCACCAGTAACACAGTTAACCAGACAACATGTTGCTTTCAAATGGACTCCCGAGGCTCAAGCAGCTTTTGAACAACTAAAGACATTATTCACCTCTGCTCCTATCCTGAAGCACCCAGATCATGCTTTAGCTTATGTTCTCGAAGTAGATGCTTCTGAAAATGCTGTTGGAGCTATATTGTCTCAAGGACAGGGACCCAAGTCCCTCCTTCACCCTGTTGCCTTCTTCTCTAGAAAGTTAAGCTCCCCTGAAAGGAACTATGACGTAGGAGACAGGGATCTGTTAGCCATCAAGGCGGCCCTCGAGGAATGGCGCTACTTGCTGGAGGGAGCTTCACACCCTATCCTCATTTTTACGGATCACAAAAATCTGGAATACTTGAGAACTGCAAAACGCCTAAGGCCACGGCAGGCAAGATGGGCACTTTTCTTCTCCCGCTTTGTGTTTCACTTGACATACCATCCAGGATCAAAGAACGGCAAACCCGATGCGCTCTCACGCATGTTTCATGTCCCAATAGTACCATCTGAGCCTGATACGATCCTGCCAGCTAAAAACTTTTTACTCCTGCAAGCAGACCTTGTATTACAAATAAAGGAAGCGGTTGATGAGCATCCACCCCCCTTGGAAATGCATCTTCGGCTTAGGGACAGACTGTATCAGCATAAAGAACAGATTTATATACCGGAACAACTCAGGACTCTCATTCTTAAAAGATGCCATGACCATCCTTTAGCGGGTCACTTTGGGAGAACTATTGTAGAGCTTCCCCCATCTGATGGGTTCACCACCATCTTTGTTGTGGTTGATCGTCTGTCAAAGATGGCCCATTTCATCATTTCATACCCCTGAGAGGGACTCTTTCTGCTGCTGAGACTGCTTCTGCTTTCATTAAAGAGATTGTGAGGTTACATGGTATTCCCAGCAATATCGTATCCGATCGGGGAGTGCAGTTCACCTCTAAGTTCTGGAAGGCTCTGTGTGAGGCACTAGAGATCAAACTTCACTTTTCTTCTGCATATCATCCACAAACGAATGGGCAAACTGAGAGGACAAACCAGACCCTTGAACAGTATCTATGATGTTTCTCTTCTTACTCACAGGATGACTGGGTGTCTCTCCTTCCATTGGCAGAATTTGCATATAACAATTCGATCCACTCTGCTACCAAACAGTCCTCTTTTTATGCCAACTATGGATACCATCCTTCCTTCCTCCCTGAAATGCCGTTGGAACCCGCTGTCCCGGCGGTACAAGAAAGGCTGGATTTCCTCAATAGGAATGGTCAAATGTTACGAGAAACTATTTTGGAGGCTCAGGCAAATAACAAGAGATTTTTTGACAGAAAAAGAAGGGGGAATCTGAATATGAAACCAGGAGATAAGGTCTGGCTATCCACAACAAACTTGAAATCGAGCTGCCCCTCAAAGAAGCTTGGCCCAAGGTACCTGGGACCATTTACAATCAAAAGAAAGATTAATCCTGTAGCTTTTGAATTAGTGTTACCAAAGAATATGAAGATCCATCCGGTATTCCATGTCTCTTTATTAAAACCAACAGTTTCAAGTCCAGAATCTCCTGCTCCACTGCTTGTCGAAGGTAATGAGGAATATGAAGTAGAAGCCATCCTGGACTGTAGAAAGAGGGGTGGTCAGACCCAGTTCCTCATCAAATGGAAAGGCTACGGTCCAGAGGATAATTCCTGGGAACCATCCGCTAATGTCCATGCTCCACGGTTAGTGCAGGCTTACCTTCATCTTCATCCAGAAAAACAAGCTTTAGTAGACATCCAGAGGCTGCCCCTAAGGGGGAGGCAATGTAAGGGAATTCCCGTGAGACGGCTGGTGAATAGACGTGTGCATGTGCACAGAAATGCACGATCACGCACACACACGTGCACACGCACTGTGAAGATTGGCGCCAGACGGACTATTTAAGAAGTGCCTCTGCATGTGCTGAGTTCTGACTGGTCTTCAGCTCCCTGGTGTCCTGCTTTTTCCTGTGTGATTCCTTTGTTGCTGACCCGCCTTGTTCCTCACCTGACTCTGATTGCTCTCCTGATTGATTCTGGTTCCTGACTTCGGCTCTGCTCCTGACCTTGGCTTTCCTTCTGATTCTGTACCGTGCTGCCCGACTGTTGATGACCCTGGCTATTCCTATGACACTGCTCCTGTCTCTTACCCTCACTACCTGCCTTACTCTGGTGCACGCCTGGCAATCTACAAGACCTGCTCTGCTTGTTACTACTGTGCCTGGATCAGAAGATCATCGGTCTTCCAAGGTCATCATCGGCAAGAGCTGCAAACAACAACTACTGGCGCTGTTGTTTCCGTGGGTCCTAGACTCCCTCTGTTCCAACTCCAGTGGGGGTCAGGGCTAGTGACACAAGTGAGGCCGACCTCGTCATTTCAGTCTCCCATCAGGTACGTGACAAGCTGGATGATATTTACAGAGTAAAGCATTCACCATAGATTTCTTCAAGGGGCTGTGTAGGCCATGGACATTCCATGACACCACCGGGACATAGAGATTGTAGAAGGGTATTAAGTGGAAAGGCAAATGTAGAAGCACTTCCAGCTGAAAATTGCCAAATAGGCCCATAGGCAACAGATGACAAACATACCTCCTAACTTTTGAACTTCAGAATGAAGGACACTTTAGGGAAGTGACCTGTGGCGTGCATAGCACGCCATGGCAAAAATGGGTGTGGCCAAATGCTTAAAAGTGGGAATGGCCTAAGGGGTGTGGTTAAACAAAACCCCGGCTTCCTTGCACTTATAAAATATGCTTTGATTGCTGTGCTACAAGCAAGAGTCTCTCGGACACAAACCCCAGCACAATCGTTTAAAAAAAAGAATAAAAAGCTTCCTTACAAATGGTTTTGCACAAACTGTGGAAGAGTGCATTACACAAAGTGTGGAAGGATTCAGAAATGCATTAAGCACAGAGTGCTGGATTCAGGAGTGCGTTATGTACAGAGTGCAATGTTCAGAAGTTAGTTAAGCCGCAAAGACACCGATTAAACATACACTTAAGTTCTAAAATTGTGATTAACAGCATACAAAAGCCAAGGTAAGAAAGTAGGCATCAGATGAATACCAAATGAGTGCAACCGAGCAGGACCTGCAGCAGTGTGAACATCTAACACAGCCAGGGATTGGCAAACAAGCCGGCAGGGGTACTGCTGAAATGAGAGAGAGTGCAGCTGTCAAGTCCAACCTTTTAAAAACAACCTTTCATAGGGAAACAGCAGACATTTATACAGGGACAACTGGGAAAAAGGTGACAAGGGGCAGGACAAACTGGAACTACTGCATGTGCACCCGCAGCGGTGCATAATTCAGGTTTATTATACACTGCTGCAGGTGCACATGCAGTAGTTCCAATTGGTCATGTCCCTTGTCACTGTCTTCTCTGGCCAGTAATGCATAAATGCCGTCTGTTTGTCTATGTAGTGCTTGCTTGACAAAGGGGGTGGAGAGTTGGATTTGACAGCTGAACACTCTCTTTCATTGCAGCTGCAAGCCCCGCTGGCTTGCCCGCCAATCCCTGGCTGTGCTAGATGTTCACACTGCTGCAAATCCTGCTCAGCTGGAAGTTAGCATATAAAGAATAGATAGAGTAATGTGGGACAATGCCCCTGTACACCGGGACCGCGGGACAAAGGTGAAAATGCAGGAAAATCCCAGCCAATCCGGTACTGTTGGGGGGTAAGGTCAATGCAGACCTCACCTCAACAGCCAGTGTGGACAATAGAACAATGTAGCCTCTGAAGTTATCAGACACTGCAGTGCTCAGCTTGTACACAATAATCTGGAACCACAGTCTCAACAACTGTAAATAACAACAGAAAAGGCACAAAGTGCCACACATGGAAGTGTGCCTCCAACTGGGCAGCTAGCAGACCAGAAAAGAAAATCCATGAAGATCTGGTATACAATAGCTGTAGTAAAATACAGCCCCAGTCCATATATCCACAAACAGTAGAACAACTCTTGTGAGTAAAATGCATCAGCCATGAGTGATGAAAACAGATTATAATCTGTTATAAACAGATTATAATCTGGGAATAATTATTCCCAGTAACTCACAGGAACGTTCCAGTTCCTGTAAGTTACTCACAAGCGGTTGAAGACCTCCCCGGTCAGGAGATAAAATGAAAGCACTGACAAGGACCTGTCAGCAGTTGTACACCCAAAATTATCCTGCATCCTCCTCCTGTCTTCTACCCCGAAGGTCGGCTTTGTTGACATCTAGCCATTTCATAGCTTCAGCAGAGGTGTAGAAGAAGTGAGCTCTGCCACAGACCATAACTCACAGGCATGCAGGATATAGCATAGCATCTGGTAAGGACAGCCATTATAGTTGTTTTTTAACACCTAGGAATTTGGCCCTTTTGTTCTGTACCTCTACTAAGAAGTCAGGGTAAAAGAAGACAGGTACCCTATTATATTTACTATTGTGCCGCTCTCTGACTAATATTATTTCCCGGTCTCTATGATTAAGGAGACAAGCCAATATAGGGTGGATTACCCTGGAGAGCACGGGTTGCTGTGCGGTGGGCCGCTCGACCACAAAGAGTGGTGTAAAGGCAACACGGCCAAATACTTCCAGCAGCTAGTGTTCCACAAAGTCCGTGGGGTTCAGATTTTTCGGTAGGCCAATGATGCCTAGTAGGCCTTAGTATGCCTTAGTCTGGTTTCAATGTTGTCCACCCCCTCATTTACATCATGCACCAGCCTGGCCATGGTGCAGGACTCTGCAATGAGGGGGCAGTCTATCTCCGAACTCACTAATGCCCCCTTTGCCGCCGTAGTGCGTAGATTTGAAAATCTTGTCTCATCAGTGCCACTTCCTCCTGTAAACCCCTAATTGTACCTGGACAGATTTAACAACAGCAGTACAGGTGTTAACAGCCTTACTGATAGCATTCAGAGTAGGCTGATCTTCCCTTTCAGCAGTGTCAGCTGGGGAGTCCATAGACTCCTCTTCAGAGTCCTGTAGAGCTTCCAAATCAGGGCTCTGTATAATAGAATTAGGGTCTGGCAAGGTCCCTGTGGCCTGCTCCTTGGGTTCCATAACATTCAGCCCTTTTTTCTGAATTTTTGGACATAATAGAGAATGTCTCTGTCCTTACCAGGTTCACAGGGAGCATTCCCTTGCTTCGCCTGCGCTTTCTTAGGTTTGTTATAGCCTTGTGGTGGTAGCTGTGCTGCACTGCCGCGGTGCCATGTTGAATGTCCTCTTCTTTCTTTAGATTTGCAGGTCAGCATACCAGAGAGGCAAGTGAAAGTAATATTAGCAGAGAGCCAGGATTCTGCAGAGCAGAATGATGGTGGTGAGCCGATCAGCAGCCCGGGGGAGGATCAGTAAATGGATCAGACAGGGAGCCCTGTGAAGCATATCTGCTCACATGCCTTGTATGACCACGCCCCCACTAGCAGTTCTTTGATTGCCTTCTCTGAACCCCAAACAATCAATCCTTCCATCAGAAGCTGATTGCTTGCCTATGGCCAGTTACAGAACTGCTATAGTTCTCTTCAACCTAATTTTACAGCGCATAGTCCTCTTTCTCCTTGGAACATATTTGTGCCAACTCAATGGCCCCACCACATACAGTCTCCCTCTTATATTTCTTTTGCTTATCTGCTACCTCCACTAACTTTCTAACTTAGACTCAGAAATGGGAATCAGATATGTCCCTATCCATTGCTCCAAATGAGTGGGTTAAAGCTTTCATGTTAAAACACTGGCTTTTTATCTCATCCAAAATCCAAGAAGGAAATGTTAAGATAAAAACATGCTTTGAATTAACACACATATAAAAAAGCACTATATAGGAACAGAGCATCAAATAAAAATACCATATAAAACAGATTTATTTATTTGCATAGTTACTCTCAGTATACAAAACAAACTATACAAATAAAGGATCAAAGTCCTCCTGCGCTATAAAGGAAGTGTGCCTAACCTAAAGCTGCCAACACTCAAAAAACTGATACCCAAACAGTGTTACTCATTAGTATAAATAGTGTAGCGCTCATAAATAAAAAATAGAAAATAAAATAAAAATTCATATAGTATAACTCATCACTACAATAGTGCTAAACATGTATAGTGTCAAACCCAAATAAATAACAATATCTGTGCCCCTCGCTTAAAAACGTGCACACACACCAAATAAATACAGTATCTATAACAGTGCCTCTCACTTAAAAAACCGTGTACACACACTTAATAAAATACATAAATAATATATCAACAACCCCTCAAATCAAAACAAGGGGCTAAACAAAAAGTTCTACAGTGCAATAAAGTGTCCACACTTCAAAAATTATACTCAAAAGATCAAAAAAAGTCCAAAAACAGTATATAAGTGATGGATAAAATCATGCAATGTGCAATGGTGTTTAACAATTCTGTGCTTGTGCCAACACACTTCTTCTGTTTGCGGCTGAATTGCCTCCTCACCTCCTCCCTGTGACCCCTAGGGGCCAACGTGCTTGCAGGATCACCCTGGATCCTTAAATCATATGGACCAGCAACCTTCTTCTTCCAGTGGATCTCCTTATGGGGCTCCTGTTGCCCCTGATCAGACCAGATGTCTCTAAGTGACAATGGCTCACCAGCCCAGTGAGCCAAGAAAAAGAGACCCTCTAAGTGTAGTATTAGAGCAAACAAGACTCCTTTTATTGCAAGAGAAGGAATATCACTCACATGTATCTCAGTTCTCCCTCCTCACCGATGTGTGGGTATACTGCATGTGTGTGGGACTTCCTGGATATACCAAGATGGCGTCGCACGCCGGAAGTGCATCACCGCGCACCGGAAACTGCGTACTCGCGTACCTACGGGTTACGTCACTGAATACTCGTGAGGAAGTCACGAGTATTCAGTGACGTAACCCGTAGGTACGCGAGTTCGCAGTTTCTGGTGCGCGGTGACGCACTTCCGGCGTGCGACGCCATCTTGGTATACCCAGGAAGTCCCACACATCATTGTCACCCTGAAGATAGTCTTGCCTTCAAAGGAAGGTAAATCCAGGAATGTTCAGGGACAGGTAGTGGCAAGTGCAGGCAGTGCACTGGTTTCAAAGCTCTGACATAGGCTGTAGCATGCTTCCGGAGAGAAGGCCACCAGACCGAATGGCAGAGAAGGGTGATTGTCTTGTGGAGGCCAGGATTGCTAGCAGTCTTGACATTATGGGGTAGATTTACTAAAACTAGAGCACTCAGAACCTGGGGTAGCAGTGCATGGTAGCCAATCAACTTCTAAATTCAGCTTGTTCAATTAAGCTTTGGCAATAAAACCTGGAAGCTGGTTTCTATGCAGAATTGCACCAGGTTTTGTACTCTCCAGTTTTAGTAATCAATCAATGGGTAGTGTGCATGTAAATGGGTATGGATTAGAAATAGTATACAATTTACAATTCAGCCCTTAAAGTCTTACTAAACCCACAACAGTAAAATCTGTATATGCAGTAAAACATGCCTGTTATACTCACTGTGGAAGCTACGAGGTTAATCCTCTGCAGTATTTAAAAAGGCCCTTTGATGCTGTCTTCTCTGTTCCTCCCCTTTTTTAAGCGACCACCTCTTATCTCCTGATAAGACAGACTGAACCGTAGGCATTTGCAGATGCTCAGTTTGGTGTGTATTGCTAGAGAGGTTTTTTTTCTTGGGAGAGTGCATATAATCAGCACAGGGCCAATCAGCACTGGTCAGCCAGAGGTCAGGGGTTTTGCATCCTCCTAGAGCAGAAAGAAAACTCCTCCTACAAGCTTTAGTTAGTGCTGGGCTGGACACTGATAGAAGTCACAAGACTGCTAAATGCTGCTGATGAGAAAAGGTATTTGGCAGTTTATATTTACTAAAATAATTGCATTTCCATGTTCTGTGTACTGTGGGAGACCAGTCCGGGGTTTAGCAACACTTTAATAGTAAATGCATGGCCTGAGGGTGCCATCTTTTTTATCCAGGAAAAAGAAACTAAATTTTGTACTAAAATATGAAGGGTAAATTAATCCCTTTTGCAGGTCCTTCATGGCCTGGTTTTTGGGTTTCAAGAGGGGGAAAACTTGCCTCTTGGGTTTTGAGGTACCAGGGAGCAATTGGGCAATAATAGTAATAGCTCATAGGCAGATCTGGAGACATCAGAAAAATCCTGGAAGTGGTCAGGGAGAGATTTTAAAACTACTTGTGCTTGAAGCCAGTAAATAGTGTAGACCTTGTCCTGTACCACAATCTTCTGAGTGACCCTCTCGAACTGGTATTCGAGTTGTGTGCACAGAACCATGGGTAACCCAAAATTAGTTGGAGGAATGGATAGCAGATAATGAAGAACAAGATCTTTTCTTGGTGATGGACTCCCATGGTGAAGATTAGCATGGGAGTCTGGAGGCTGACTGTACCTTGGGCTAGCAGGCAGCTGTCAACAGCAATCAGGAAGGACAGGGGAACCACCAGAACAATAGGGAGCTGAGGCTGACTGACTAGACCTCATCTATGAAATTACTAGCTGAACCAGAGTCCACAAAGCTGAGAAGTTATGCTTATCTATGTTGGGTAAGATTTGCAGACAGGGACAAATACTGTACCTTGCTATATACTTCAGGGAAATGGCCTAGCAAAGTTCTTACCACCCCCTCACTTCACTAGGCCTAGGCATTTCCTAGCTTAATGGGGAGCCTGTTCTCATAAAGTCCCTTGGAACAACAATAAAAAAGAGACCAAGGTTCCTTCTGCACAGCTTCTCCTGAGCAGAAAGACGAGTGGCCCCAATCTGCACAGGCACATCCAGTAAAACAGTGGTGGCTGGAGCCTCGGGTATAAGTAAGCTGAAGAGCAAAGGAAGATAGTAATGACCCGTCTTCAGAGCAATACTCACAAAGCAACTTGTCAATATGGATTCATGGCTTCTTTAGCGTTCTTGGTGTGGGATGATTAACTAGAGCATTCTTGCATACTCTTAACTGTCTACGGAGTACTATATTATTATTATTATACAGTATTTATATAGCGCCAAAAGGTTTGCTCAGCGCTGTACATTATAGTGTGGGACAGTACATGAGACAATACAGTAACAAAACAATACACGAGGGGTTCAAGGGCCCTGCTCTTTCGAGCTTACAATCTAGGAGGGAGGGGAAAGTGGTACAGGAGGAAGTGGCTGTGGGGATGGAGTGGTAGGAGGAGTGGAGGAGATCAGCTGTTAGGTGAGGGTGGGGTATGCTTCCCTGAAGATATGGGTTTTCAGGGTGCGCCTAAAGGTGAGGAGGGTAGGTGACAGTCTGATGAATTGGGGAAGTGAGTTCCAGAGGATGGGGAAAGTCCTGGAGAAGTCCTGCAGTCGGGCGTGGGAGGTGGAGACCAGGGAACTAGAAAGTAGGAGGTCTTGTGAGGAGCGAAGATTAAGGGTTGGGTGGTGTTTGGGTATCAGGTCGGTGAGGTAGTTTGGGGCAGCGTTGTGAATGGCTTTGTATGTCAATGTTAGTAGTTTGAATTTAATGCGTTGGACAATCGGGAGCCAGTGGAGGGCATGACAAAGGGGGGTGACAGAAGAGGAGCGGTTGGTAAGGTGGATGAGTCTGGCCTCTGAGTTCAGGATAGACTGAAGCGGGGATAGTCTGTAATGAGGTAGGCCGGTGAGAAGGGAGTTGCAGTAGTCCAAACATGAAATAATGAGGGAGTGAACGAGTTGTTTAGTAGTGTCTGGGGTTAGGAACGTACGTATTTTGGAGATGTTGCAGAGGTGGAGTCTGCATGAGTTTGCCAACGATTGGACATGGGGTTGGAAGTACAGGTTTGAGTCTAGAGTGACACCTAGGACTTGCGGGGTGGGACTGATCATTTCAGCCTACATCTGGGGCTGATCTCAAGAACAATATTATTTAGTGGGCTGCCTGCTTTGATGTAAAGTAGAAAGGTGTGCTTCTGTCATGCAGTTAGGATCATTATAAACAAGACACAGAGCGTTGAAGAACATGTCCACAAAAGCCTGGGCAGGTTCACAGGATGGTAATCTGAAGGCCCAGGACAATGGATCCCCTTGGAATAAAATCATTACAATCTTTACTTTTTGTTGTTCAGAACCTGAGGACCAGGGATGAAGCTCGAAAAATTTGAATTTTTAAAGTTTGAAAGGTCCCAGCAGTTGCTGTTAAAATGATCTGGAAAATGAATCTTTGTCTCATCAGGTTCAGAGGCCACTAATACAACAGTAATTGCAGGGTCTGGGTGCAGCTGATAAGTCTGTGGTTTCTTGGAAGTTACAGATCAGTTTACAAAATTCATCTGCCATTAACTGGGTCTGAGTAGGATCCATATTCACGTGTGGTTTGTAATAATTTAAGGTTCACTGGTTTGTGCAGGGTTCTGTGAAAATAACAAGACTAATGCACAGTTTCACCTGCCTTTCCTTTGTGGGTAATATAGCTAAGGTACTTGGATGCCACCAGGACTTATAGCTCAGTGCTATATTTGCTCAACTGGGATGCTCCCCAGCAACCTTTAGATGTAGAAAGTTCACGTATCATGTCATATGACTTCATATTGTAGAAAAAGTTCAAGGCAGGTACTATATGCAGGAGTGACTAGGACTAGTGATGGCAGAATGCAAGCCTGCAGTGAACAAAACAGGTAACATTATGGTCAGGACAGGTCGCAATCAGAAACATATCCATTATCAAACAAGGATCAGGGCAGGTGGCGATCAGAGAGAAATTCATTTTGACAGAGAAGGTGTCAGCAGCAGGAGAATCGACAAGAAGCAATAAAACTATGCTTACAGGGACATGACAATGTGAGGGTACAGGAGCCAAGTAGCAAACACTACTACAAACCCTTGTGATGTCTATAAAAAAGCCACAGTGCTGCCAGCCAACCACGGGGAAAGATGCTAGGCAAATGGGGCTGACCTGCTGCTAAGCAAAGAGGATGACACCGGAGGGAAGTGCCTCCACCTGCCAATAGTTGAGGAGGAGGCATTGCCCAACAACCAATATTTGGGAAGAGAAACCACAGAAATTGGAGGAGTGGCAGTAAAATACCTCAAAGTGTGTCAGTAAGTGCTGGGTAAGCGAGGGGTGTCATCTTCAAGTGTGCAGAGAAATCACAAAACAATTTGGTGGCTCTTCTGGGGATAGCGCTACACTACAGAATATTAACAATGCTCTTTTTCCTGGCTCTAACTAATTCTTTAAATCTTTTTGTTGTTTTTTATTAATAAAGAAACTGTGTAAAAGCACTTTTTTTTGTGTGTAAACACATTACTAAACAAAAAAGCAACATTGTAGCCTCTTGTTGTGGTTAATGGTTGTACAAAGACTTGCTGAGTCTTCTACTTTTGCTTCCTCCCTCCTTACTTCCCTTTTAATTGTGGACACTTGCAAAACATTGGTGCCTATTAGAAAAAAAAAAAAAAACAGAAAATAAATGTTTTCACCATACGCACCCTTATAATATTCCTTCGCTTCCGACATTCCTGTGTCATATTCACCATATAGTTATGGGGAATAGGAGTACTAACTTTATTACAGGCATATTTTTTAATTTGTTGAGTGAATGACTCTAAATATCATAGCTAGCAAATCAGCATGACAGCCAAGCAAATAGCATTATAGGAGAAACTCAGTATTGACAGCATCTATAAATTACAAGAAAATCGCACCCTGCCATCTGCATATTTTTGGATGTGTTACCGAGGGGGCGCCTTGTATGAAAGTTCATATTTTAAAACATTTAAGGGTCAAGAGCATCAAATACAGCCAATGCATTCTGGGGGGGGGGGGGTCTCCCCCTTCTTTGGGCCTAACATTCAGGGTCCACCTACACTATATTTTCATCATGGATTTGTTTCTTTGAAGGAAAACACACTTTAAGGTATATCTATCACAACTAATTTTTGCTTTCATCGGTCCACTGCTAATATACACACAGTAAGCATCTGCATATGTCTCATGACAAACTTACATTAAAATTGTCTATTTTATCAGGATTTAATGTTAGCTAACTGACCACATATCCCATGAGTGCCATAATAGCAGTGGGGACCTTTCCACCTTTATCATGGTATAAAACTTTCTGGTATTCTCAATTTATCCAGGCTGACATTCAAATGTACCCGGCATAGTGATGATGATAATTAGAGATGAGCGAAGTATTCAAAAATTTGATTCGGCTGATTCGGCGAATTCGAGGAATAAATTCGATTCGATGCGAATATATTCGCTGCAATTTTAACTTATAAAAGGGTGTTTCTAGGCTTCAGAGAGCCTTTATATTAGTGCAGAACACTGTACCTTTAATTTAAATGCCCTTGGAGTCTGCTGGGGAAGAGAAATAATACTGTCAGTCAGTATGACATGCAGATGAGTGCCGTCGATCTTAGAATCACCGCACACTTCACTCATTTGGGCAGTCACGGGGCCAAAACCAGAGTGTGGAGCCACAGTGTGGCGGTGGAGGCAGCAGCAATGGGAGGCCATACAGCACCCTATGACAAAAATGGAACCCACCAGCAGTGTGAGGAGACCTGAAAGTGGCACATGGCAGAGTGTGGCGATGGAGACAGCAGCAATGGGAGGCCGTACAGGGACCCATGACACACTCTGGACCTGGCAGCAGGATTAGGAGGCGGTACAGGGGCCCATGGCACATTACGGGCCTGGCAGCAGCAATGGGAGGCCCGTAATCTGCCAGCACCCTATGACAAAATGGAACACACCAGCAGTGTGAGGAGACCTGAAAGTGGCACATGGCAGAGTGTGGCGATGGAGACAGCAGCAATGGGAGGCCGTACAGGGACCCATGACACACTCTGGACCTGGCAGCAGCATGAGGAGGCGGTACAGGGGCCCATGGCAGATTACGGGCCTGGCAGCAGCAATGGGAGGCCCATAATCTGCCAGCACCCTATGACAAAATGGAACCCACCAGCAGTGTGAGGAGACCTGAAAGTGGCACATGGCAGAGTGTGGCGATGGAGACAGCAGCAATGGGAGGCCGTACAGGGACCCATGAGAGACTGTGGACCTGGCAGCAGCATGAGGAGGCGGTACTGGGGCCCATGGCAGATTACGGGCCTGGCAGCAGCAATGGGAGGCCCGTAATCTGCCAGCACCCTATGACAAAAAATGGAACACACCAGCAGTGTGAGGAGACCTGAAAGTGGCACATGGCAGAGTGTGGCGATGGAGACAGCAGCAATGGGAGGCCGTACAGGGACCCATGAGAGACTCTGGACCTGGCAGCAGCATGAGGAGGCGGTACGGGGGCCCATGGCAGATTACGGGCCTGGCAGCAGCAATGGGAGGCCCGTAATCTGCCAGCACCCTATGACAAAAAATGGAACCCACCAGCAGTGTGAGGAGACCTGAAAGTGGCACATGGCAGAGTGTGGCGATGGAGACAGCAGCAATGGGAGGCCGTACAGGGACCCATGAGACACTGTGGACCTGGCAGCAGCATGAGGAGGCGGTACAGGGGCCCATGGCAGATTACGGGCCTGGCAGCAGCAATGGGAGGCCCGTAATCTGCCAGCACCCTATGACAAAAAATGTAACACACCAGCAGTGTGAGGAGACCTGAAAGTGGCACATGGCAGAGTGTGGCGATGGAGACAGCAGCAATGGGAGGCCGTACAGGGACCCATGAGACACTGTGGACCTGGCAGCAGCATGAGGAGGCGGTACAGGGGCCCATGGCAGATTACGGGCCTGGCAGCAGCAATGGGAGGCCCGTAATCTGCCAGCACCCTATGACAAAAAATGTAACACACCAGCAGTGTGAGGAGACCTGAAAGTGGCACATGACAGAGTGTGGCGATGGAGACAGCAGCAATGGGAGGCCGTACAGGGACCCATGAGAGACTCTGGACCTGGCAGCAGCATGAGGAGGCGGTACGGGGGCCCATGGCAGATTACGGGCCTGGCAGCAGCAATGGGAGGCCCGTAATCTGCCAGCACCCTATGACAAAAAATGGAACCCACCAGCAGTGTGAGGAGACCTGAAAGTGGCACATGGCAGAGTGTGGCGATGGAGACAGCAGCAATGGGAGGCCGTACCGGGACCCATGAGAGACTGTGGACCTGGCAGCAGCATGAGGAGGCGGTACTGGGGCCCATGGCAGATTACGGGCCTGGCAGCAGCAATGGGAGGCCCGTAATCTGCCAGCACCCTATGACAAAAAATGTAACACACCAGCAGTGTGAGGAGACCTGAAAGTGGCACATGGCAGAGTGTGGCGATGGAGACAGCAGCAATGGGAGGCCGTACAGGGACCCATGACACACTCTGGACCTGGCAGCAGCATGAGGAGGCGGTACGGTGGCCCATGGCAGATTACGGGCCTGGCAGCAGCAATGGGAGGCCCGTAATCTGCCAGCACCCTATGACAAAAAATGGAACCCACTAGCCGTATGAGGAGACCTGAAAGTGGCACATGGCAGAGTGTGGCGATGGAGACAGCAGCAATGGGAGGCCGTACAGGGACCCATGAGAGACTGTGGACCTGGCAGCAGCATGAGGAGGCGGTACAGGGGCCCATGGCAGATTACGGGCCTGGCAGCAGCAATGGGAGGCCCGTAATCTGCCAGCACCCTATGACAAAAAATGTAACACACCAGCAGTGTGAGGAGACCTGAAAGTGGCACATGGCAGAGTGTGGCGATGGAGACAGCAGCAATGGGAGGCCGTACAGGGACCCATGAGAGACTCTGGACCTGGCAGCAGCATGAGGAGGCGGTACTGGGGCCCATGGCAGATTAAGGGCCTGGCAGCAGCAATAGGAGACCCGTAATCTGCCAGCACCCTATGACAAAAAATGTAACACACCAGCAGTGTGAGGAGACCTGAAAGTGGCACATGGCAGAGTGTGGCGATGGAGACAGCAGCAATGGGAGGCCGTACAGGGACCCATGAGAGACTGTGGACCTGGCAGCAGCATGAGGAGGCGGTACGGGGGCCCATGGCAGATTACGGGCCTGGCAGCAGCAATGGGAGGCCCGTAATCTGCCAGCACCCTATGACAAAAAATGGAACCCACCAGCAGTGTGAGGAGACCTGAAAGTGGCACATGGCAGAGTGTGGCGATGGAGACAGCAGCAATGGGAGGCCGTACAGGGACCCATGAGACACTGTGCACCTGGCAGCAGCATAAGGAGGCGGTACAGGGGCCCATGGCAGATTACGGGCCTGGCAGCAGCAATGGGAGGCCCGTAATCTGCCAGCACCCTATGACAAAAAATGTAACACACCAGCAGTGTGAGGAGACCTGAAAGTGGCACATGGCAGAGTGTGGCGATGGAGACAGCAGCAATGGGAGGCCGTACAGGGACCCATGAGAGACTCTGGACCTGGCAGCAGCATGAGGAGGCGGTCCTGGGGCCCATGGCAGATTACGGGCCTGGCAGCAGCAATGGGAGGCCCGTAATCTGCCAGCACCCTATGACAAAAAATGTAACACACCAGCAGTGTGAGGAGACCTGAAAGTGGCACATGGCAGAGTGTGGCGATGGAGACAGCAGCAATGGGAGGCCGTACAGGGACCCATGAGACACTGTGGACCTGGCAGCAGCATGAGGAGGCGGTACAGGGGCCCATGGCAGATTACGGGCCTGGCAGCAGCAATGGGAGGCCCGTAATCTGCCAGCACCCTATGACAAAAAATGGAACACACCAGCAGTGTGAGGAGACCTGAAAGTGGCACATGGCAGAGTGTGGCGATGGAGACAGCAGCAATGGGAGGCCGTACAGGGACCCATGAGAGACTCTGGACCTGGCAGCAGCATGAAGAGGCGGTACAGGGGCCCATGGCAGATTACGGGCCTGGCAGCAGCAATGGGAGGCCCGTAATCTGCCAGCACCCTATGACAACAAATGTAACACACCAGCAGTGTGAGGAGACCTGAAAGTGGCACATGGCAGAGTGTGGCGATGGAAACAGCAGCAATGGGAGGCCGTACAGGGACCCATGAGAGACTCTGGACCTGGCAGCAGCATGAGGAGGCGGTACAGGGGCCCATGGCAGATTACGGGCCTGGCAGCAGCAATGGGAGGCCCGTAATCTGCCAGCACCCTATGACAAAAAATGGAACACACCAGCAGTGTGAGGAGACCTGAAAGTGGCACATGTTTGGGGCATGATTCATGGCGGATTTAGTCAGTTGTGTCAGGAACTGGTGGTTTGAAATCCAGACTAATCCACGCCTGATTCATTTTCACAAACGTGAGTCTCTCCACACTTTGGGTGGACAGTCGTGTCCTCCGCGGAGTTACAATACCTCCTGCCGCACTAAACACGCGCTCCGATGCCACGCCACTGGCCGGGCATGACAGCCGTTCAAGGGCAAATTCAGCTAGTTGGGGCCAAAGGTCAAGTTTCGTTGCCCAGTAGTCAAGGGGATTGTCTACCTCGGTTGGCAGGGTGCTGTCCAAGTAGGCCCAAGCCTGTTGTTTGAGGTCCTGCTCCAGGTCCACCTGATGCTGCTGCTGCTGCGGCTGGTTAGTAGTTTCCTCACTGCGCTGGTGAAGAAAGCTACTCATCATTGACTGCAGACTGAGGCAGCCGCTGCTGGTGGAGCTGCCACTGCTCCTACCACCCCACCCCTCCCCTGCTGCCATGGCAGCGGAACGCGAGCGCACAGGGCCCACAGTGTCTGAGGATGGACGTTGGCGCAGAAAGGCAGAGACCAACTGACTACATAGGTGGTTTTTATAGTACGTTATTTTGGCCTCCCTCTCAGCAGGTGTGAAAAAGGCCACCATTTTTGAACGGTAGCGAGGGTCCAACAAGGTGGACAGCCAAAAGTCATCCCTCTGTCTGATGGTTATTATTCGGCTGTCGCTACGCAAGCAACCGAGCATGCTATGGGCCATTTGTGCCAAGGAATGCGAGGGACTCCCTGCCTCCATCTCCACAGCATACTGCCACGGTGCGTCTGGGTCCTCTGTCTCCTCCTCCTCCTCTACCAGATGCTCCTGCTCCTCCACTCCTGTCCGCTGAGTGGAAAAACCACCCATTTCACTCAATAATTCCTGAGCACCAATGTCCTCCTCTACCTCCTCCTCTTCTTCCTGTCCTGCCCCCACAGGGGTCATGTGGCGTTGAGATCTGTGCGCCACGTCTACCGCACCCTGACCAGCCATTGTTAACAGCATTTGTTCCAGGACGTGCAACAGAGGAATGACGTCGTTCATCCCATAGTCCTGCCGACTCACGAATAGCGTGGCCTCCTCAAAGGGCCTGAGCAAGCGGCAGGTGTCACGCATGAGCTGCCAATGGCTGACATCGAAGTTACACAGGGGAGTACCTTTATCCGCTTGTAACATCAGGAAATCGGTGATGGCCTTTCGCTGTTCGTAAAGGCGGTCTAACATGTGTAGGGTTGAATTCCACCTTGTTGCAACGTCGCAGATCAGGCGATGCTGTGGAATTCCGTTCTGCCGCTGCAGCTCAAGGAGGGTGTGCTTTGCGGTGTAGGAATGGCTGAAATGCATGCAAAGTTTACGTGACATTTTAAGGATGTCTTGCAGTGGGATGGTGGATTTTAGGAACTGCTTGACAACCAGATTGAACACGTGAGCCATGCATGGCGCATGGCACAACCTTCCTTGACGCAGAGCAGACACCATGTTCTTTCCGTTGTCGGTCAACATGGTTCCGATTTTCAGTTTGCGCGGAGACAGCCATCTGTCGATTTCTCTGTTCATTACACTCAGAAGTTCCTCCCCTGTGTGACTACGTTCGCCAAGGCATACCAGGTGCAGCACAGCGTGACACCGTTGCGCCCTGCACATGTGATATGCCGGTCGGGTAATGGGACTTGGCACGGGGGTGGCGGCTGAGGACACGGCGGAAGAAGAGGTGGTAGAGGCGGACATCTTTTGTGGACCAAGGACGTGCAAACGTGGAGGCAAAAGCGGCGTGACCTGTCCAAGTTGCTGGTGCGGCTGTGCCGGCACCACGTTCACCCAGTGGGCCGTAAATGACATGTACTGTCCCTGACCGTAGTTACAGCTCCACACGTCGGCACTGCCGTGCACTTTGGCAGAGACCGACATGCTCAAAGACTGGCCCACCATCTCTTCTACATGTGAATGCAGGGCTGGCACTGCCTTTTTGGCGAAGAAATGACGGCTTGGCACTCTCCACCGCGGCGCGGCACAAGCCATCATTTCTTGGAAAGGTGCTGAGTCCACCACTTGGAAAGGGAGGGACTGCAGCACCAGCAACTTGGACAGGAGGACGTTCAGCTTTTGCACCGTCGGGTGCGTGCTCGCAAACTGTTGTCTCTTGGAAACGGATTCCAAGAAAGACTGCTGACGGAATCCGTGAAGAGGAGTAGCAGGAGAAGGAGCATCTGAACGAGCTGAAGATGCCAACGAGCGACAACTCCCCTCAGCAGAGGTGTTGGAGCCTTGACTGGCTGATAGAGGGCGATTGACGTCGGGTGACGGAGCAAGTAACGGAGCGGGTGATGGAGCGGGGGCTGGGGCAGGCAGAACCGCCGTATCTTTATCACGGTTTTCCCAGGCCACCAAATGGCGACGCTGCATATGCTGACGCAACGCTGTAGTCCCAACATGGGCCCCCTGGCCACGCTTGACTTTCTGGCCACATAGTCGACATACGGCTACGTTTACTTCCTCGGGCGGCTTGACGAAAAATTGCCACACCGCCGAGTAGGAAACTTTGCCCCCGCTACTCCTCACTGGCTGACTGCTACTTCCTCCGTGCACACCGGCACCACTACTGGCCGTGGTGGTAGGCTGCAGTGGAGCTGGTGCTCTACTCCGTGGCCGTTTGCCTCCACTGACACTGCTGCGACCCTGCTGCCTCCTGGGCAACCCACCGACTGTTTTGCTCACTGCCAAGCTGCCACCCTCTTCTCCTGATGATGCGGAAGCAATAGCCTGATGACGATGAGGCTGCCAAGTGCGATCAGCCTCATCATCATCAATTAGGGTCTCCGCCTCACTACTAGCCCCCTCGGCTGCGTGTGGGTCAGGAGACAGACCTTTCTCTAGACCGGCTACCGAGCCACTCTCCTCGCCATTACTTCTTCGCCTGGCTGCTGAAGAGGCGGATGTCTCCCCCCGTTCCTGACCGCCCTCTGTTAGCTCTTCCTCACTGTACAGTGGGGCTGAGCCCACAGCATGCGATACTTCGCTTGGTGAGGGAACACCAAAGGACAGGGGCAGGTAGAGGACACGTGATTTCAGTGGGCTTGCTCCCGGGCCATGCCAACTAACGGTTGTGTCTGACGTACCCACCGACCGTTGGCTGTAGGTGTCAGAGGTGACCTGGGAAGAGGAAGACGACCGAGCCAACCAATCGATGACGGCAGGGTTGTCGGTGGAGACACGACCGCTGGATGACACCGGGAGCAATGGCCTCTGGCTGCGACTAGTGCTGCCTCGACCCCTTCCTCTGCTGCCACGTCTGCTCGCTCCTAAAACATTGCCTCCTCTGCCACTCCTCTGCATGTTGTCTGACATACTCTTTAATTCAACGATTATGTGTCCCTCAGTAACAATTCTGTGTCCCTCAGTAACAATTCTGTGTCTGTCCCTGAGTAACAATTCTGTGTCTGTCCCTGATTAACAATTCTGTGTCCCTCAGTAACAATTCTGTGTCCCTCAGTAACAATTCTGTGTCCCTCAGTAACAATTCTGTGTCTGTCCCTGAGTAACAATTCTGTGTCCCTGAGTAACAATTCTGTGTCCCTCAGTAACAATTCTGTGTCCCTCAGTAACAATTCTGTGTCTGTCCCTGAGTAACAATTCTGTGTCCCTCAGGAACAATTCTGTGTCCCTCAGTAACAATTCTGTGTCCCTCAGTAACAATTCTGTGTCCCTGAGTAACAATTCTGTGTCTGTCCCTGAGTAACAATTCTGTGTCCCTGAGTAACAATTCTGTGTCCCTCAGTAACAATTCTGTGTCCCTGAGTAACAATTCTGTGTCCCTCAGTAACAATTCTGTGTCTGTCCCTGAGTAACAATTCTGTGTCCCTGAGTAACAATTCTGTGTCCCTCAGTAACAATTCTGTGTCCCTCAGTAACAATTCTGTGTCTTTCCCTCAGTAACAATTCTGTGTCCCTGAGTAACAATTCTGTGTCCCTCAGTAACAATTCTGTGTCCCTGAGTAACAATTCTGTGTCCCTCAGTAACAATTCTGTGTCTGTCCCTGAGTAACAATTCTGTGTCCCTCAGTAACAATTCTGTGTCCCTCAGTAACAATTCTGTGTCTGTCCCTGAGTAACAATTCTGTGTCCCTGAGTAACAATTATGTGTCCCTCAGTAACAATTCTGTGTCCCTCAGTAACAATTCTGTGTCTGTCCCTGAGTAACAATTCTGTGTCTGTCCCTGAGTAACAATTCTGTGTCCCTGAGTAACAATTCTGTGTCCCTGAGTAACAATTCTGTGTCCCTGAGTAACAATTCTGTGTCCCTCAGTAACAATTCTGTGTCTGTCCCTGAGTAACAATTCTGTGTCTGTCCTTGAGTAACAATTCTGTGTCTGTCCCTGAGTAACAATTCTGTGTCCCTCAGTAACAATTCTGTGTCCCTCAGTAACTATTCTGTGTCTGTCCCTGAGTAACAATTCTGTGTCTGTCCCTGAGTAACAATTCTGTGTCTGTCCCTGAGTAACAATTCTGTGTCTGTCCCTGAGTAACAATTCTGTGTCCCTGAGTAACAATTCTTTGTCCCTCAGTAACAATTCTGTGTCTGTCCCTGAGTAACAATTCTGTGTCCCTCAGTAACAATTCTGTGTCCCTCAGTAACAATTCTGTGTCTGTCCCTGAGTAACAATTCTGTGTCCCTGAGTAACAATTATGTGTCCCTCAGTAACAATTCTGTGTCCCTCAGTAACAATTCTGTGTCCCTCAGTAACAATTCTGTGTCTGTCCCTGAGTAACAATTCTGTGTCTGTTCCTGAGTAACAATTCTGTGTCCCTGAGTAACAATTCTGTGTCCCTGAGTAACAATTCTGTGTCCCTCAGTAACAATTCTGTGTCCCTCAGTAACAATTCTGTGTCCCTCAGTAACAATTCTGTGTCTGTCCCTGAGTAACAATTCTGTGTCTGTCCCTGAGTAACAATTCTGTGTCTGTCCCTGAGTAACAATTCTGTGTCCCTCAGTAACAATTCTGTGTCCCTCAGTAACTATTCTGTGTCTGTCCCTGAGTAACAATTCTGTGTCTGTCCCTGAGTAACAATTCTGTGTCTGTCCCTGAGTAACAATTCTGTGTCCCTCAGTAACAATTCTGTGTCCCTCAGTAACAATTCTGTGTCCCTCAGTAACAATTCTGTGTCTGTCCCTGAGTAACAATTCTGTGTCCCTGAGTAACAATTCTGTGTCCCTCAGTAACAATTCTGTGTCCCTCAGTAACAATTCTGTGTCTGTCCCTGAGTAACAATTCTGTGTCTGTCCCTGAGTAACAATTCTGTGTCCCTGAGTAACAATTCTGTGTCCCTCAGTAACAATTCTGTGTCCCTCAGTAACAATTCTGTGTCTGTCCCTGAGTAACAATTCTGTGTCTGTCCCTGAGTAACAATTCTGTGTCCCTCAGTAACAATTCTGTTTCCCTCAGTAACAATTCTGTGTCTGTCCCTGAGTAACAATTCTGTGTCCCTCAGTAACAATTCTGTGTCCCTCAGTAACAATTCTGTGTCTGTCCCTGAGTAACAATTCTGTGTCTGTCCCTGAGTAACAATTCTGTGTCTGTCCCTGAGTAACAATTCTGTGTCCCTCAGTAACAATTCTGTGTCCCTCAGTAACAATTCTGTGTCCCTCAGTAACAATTCTGTGTCTGTCCCTGAGTAACAATTCTGTGTCTGTCCCTGAGTAACAATTTTGTGTCTGTCCCTGAGTAACAATTCTGTGTCCCTCAGTAACAATTCTGTGTCCCTCAGTAACAATTCTGTGTCTGTCCCTGAGTAACAATTCTGTGTCCCTCAGTAACAATTCTGTGTCCCTCAGTAACAATTCTGTGTCCCTGAGTAACAATTCTGTGTCTGTCCCTGAGTAACAATTCTGTGTCTGTCCCTGAGTAACAATTCAGTGTCTGTCCCTGAGTAACAATTCAGTGTCTGTCCCTGAGTAACAATTCTGTGTCTGTCCCTGAGTAACAATTCTGTGTCTGTCCCTGAGTAACAATTCTGTGTCCCTCAGTAACAATTCTGTGTCCCTCAGTAACAATACTGTGTCTGTCCCTGAGTAACAATTCTGTGTCCCTAAGTAACGTTTCTGTGTCCCTAAGTAACGTTTCTGTGGCCCTAAGTAACGTTTCTGTGGCCCTAAGTGACGATTCTGTGGCCCTAAGTAACGTTTCTGTGGCCCTAAGTAACGATTCTGTGGCCCTAAGTGACGATTCTGTGGCCCTAAGTGACGTTTCTGTGGCCCTAAGTAACGTTTCTGTGGCCCTAAGTAACGATTCTGTGGCCCTAAGTAACGTTTCTGTGGCCCTAAGTAACGTTTCTGTGGCCCTAAGTAACGATTCTGTGGCCCTAAGTA
This sequence comes from Staurois parvus, assembly GCF_062004578.1. Lineage (NCBI taxonomy): Eukaryota > Metazoa > Chordata > Amphibia > Anura > Ranidae > Staurois > Staurois parvus. The sequence continues at coordinate 71,667 of NW_028318860.1, read as the reverse complement.
ACGTTTCTGTGGCCCTAAGTAACGTTTCTGTGGCCCTAAGTAACGATTCTGTGGCCCTAAGTAACGCTTCTGTGGCCCTAAGTAACGTTTCTGTGGCCCTAAGTAACGTTTCTGTGGCCCTAAGTAACGGTTCTGTGGCCCTAAGTAACGTTTCTGTGTCCCTAAGTAACGTTTCTGTGTCCCTAAGTAACGTTTCTGTGTCCCTAACTCTCTCCCTCAATACAGCCAGGTCTGCCTCTCTTGAATGACTGGAGGCAAATGGAGAATTCTAAAATGGCCGCCATTTATAGCTCGACCATTACACAGTGCTGGCTGGCTGGCTGCTGATTGGCTAATGCGATCACATGTCATGAATGAATGCATTATGGGTCAGCGCGCCTTGTCTGCGCGCCTTCCCAGACATCCCTGCTCCGTCGCCGCACATGTCGCCGCCATTTTAGGAAAAATTTCGATTCGCGCAAATTTTCCTAATATTCGAAATGAATTCCACTTCACCGAGTTCGATTCGCTCATCTCTAATGATAATGTGGGTGGTTACAAATTTTGTTTTAATTTCGGTTTTAGAATAGCAGTGTAGATTAATGATTTGAATAGATATTGACAGCTTGGTATAATGGCAGCTGGACATGACATCAGATGTTACTTCCACCCATCATCTACACAGGGACAACCACAACATGGCAGCACTGTGGCAGCAAGCCACAAGCAGACTACAATACAACCAATTTTACCGCACATCAGTGGGAAGAATACACAGAAAACACATCAAAGATGCCAACAATCTAATTAATGCTGCCGTCAGAACAGGTTTAAGAATGTTACAATGCTAGTAGCACCATCTGAAGAATTTATAGCGAATGGCAACAATGTTCAATAAATTTTAGTTTCTGTTGTCCTGTTATCTCCCCTCCGTGTGGGGAGGTTTGCCCCCCCCTCTTCTTTTTCCCCTCTTGTTATTTTGCAATGAAGTTTGTTAAAATCATAGATCACCTGGAGGGGAATGTATTTTTCTCAACAAAAATGAAGTTACTCTTTAACACTTAAATAAAAAATGCAGCGCTCATAAAAAATGAAAAATGGTAATAATAAACACAGTCCAGTAAAAAAACAACAGTGCTCCTTGTTTCCCAGTGTAAATGGTAAAATTTCGCACTAACCAGAACGCGCATAGGTAATGCGCATATGTGTATATATATCCTAAAGATCCTCTCTCCACTTGAGTCTGGTCAGGTATGTGGCTGGGAAGGATGGAGATCCTACGCCCTCATGTGGTGAGAAGTGATTCAGCAGGTCAGAGCAATAGCGATCGAAGTAAGCCTCCAAAGGAACTGGCACAGGAATCCCCAGGGCTACAAAGATGGAAGAAGCTCCTCACAGGAGACATAGGGGAGCACTCACTTCGGAAGTGCGTGCGCACGAAACGCGTCAGGTGGGACCCAGGACGCGGTTGACACCAAGCCGCCGGTGCCACGAGGAGGCCCGGCGGCCATTTTGACTTCCAAAAGGGTCAGTGTGTTTGCTCATACTTGGCTATTCTATTGTATTCTGCACCTGTGCTGTTCTCAATAAAAGTTTTAATTACTACACTATGAGTGCTCCTGTGAGGAGCTTCTTCCATCTTTGTAGCCCTGGGGATTCCTGTGCCAGTTCCTTTGGAGGCTTACTTCGATCGCTATTGCTCTGACCTGCTGAATCACTTCTCACCACATGAGGGCGTAGGATCTCCATCCTTCCCAGCCACATACCTGACCAGACTCAAGTGGAGAGAGGATCTTCAGGATATATATACACATATGCGCATTACCTATGCACGTTCTGGTTAGTGCGAAATTTTACCATTTACACTGGGAAACAAGGAGCACTGTTGTTTTTTTACTGGACTGTGTTTATTATTACCATTTTTCATTTTTTATGAGCGCTGCATTTTTTATTTATGCATTTTGGGACTTTTATGTGTTTTCCTATATGTTCAGCTGCTTTGCATTGTATATGAGCGCTTACTATATTATTACTATTCTCTACTCTTTAACACTCTTCCATCCCTTGTGGTATGTTTGAAACCTCAACACTGGGCCCTGTGGCTGCTTCTTCGCCTCCACTTTTTGTCTCTGCCATTCTGTGCTCCCTTTTCTCCACATCCTGTCTGCAGTATGTTATCTAAGAACATGGGCAGCACAGTGGCTAAATGGTTAGCACTTCCGCCTGGCAGTACTAGGGTTGCTGGTTCAAATCCTGACCATGGCACCACCTGCCTGGAGTTTGCATGTTCTCCCTGTGCCTGCGTGGGTTTCCTCCCACTCTCCAAAGATATGCTGGTAGGTTAATTGGCTCCTGTCTAAATTGGCCCTAATATGTGTATGTATGGACATGAGTTAGGGACCTTAGATTGTATGCTCCTTGAGGGTTAGGGACTGATGTGAATGTACAATATATATGTAAAAGCACTGTGTAAATTGATGGTGCTATATAAGTACCTGAAATAAATAATAATAAGGACATGGTCACCACTGTCTTCCAGTTGCCATAGTATAGACAAACTCACAATTAGATATTAAATACCCCTTGAGATGTTTACAATTATCCAGGAGTCCTGCATTTACTAAGGCCCAACCCTTGTTGGAAGTATGTCATGCCCTTCATTCCACAGTCTGCAAGGGTTTTTACATGATTTCTCCCCACAGTTCTCTCTTTTCTCTGGTTCACTGCCTGCTTCACACCCACACTGCCAGCCACAGCCATCTGCACTTTTCTCCACCCAACCACCACACATTTTCAGCTTAGAATAACCATTCCGTCCAAATTGTCCTGTTCATGTTTATAGTTTTTTTTACCTAATAATACAATTGTGTTGTTTAATAGTTTCCCAATAAAATAAATCTCTGGCTGTTAGAGAAAAATCATCTGAATGTTAAGAGTAAATGCTTCCCTGCATAGGATGACCTCAATTTCAAGTGACATACTGATGTGTAGAATTCCAAGAATTCGACTCAAGTCTGGAATCTAATCACAGAGGAGCCAGCTAGACCAAAACAAAACACTCGCATCATTTCTGTGAACTGAAATATTAGAAAGCCATAATGTTGCCTCTATACAAATCATTATTAGGACCTCATCTAGAATATCCAGTTCATTTTTGGACACCAGTTCACAAACAGGATATAAGGGAACTGGAGAAAGAGCAGAGAAGGGCAACCAAACTGATAAGAGGCATGGAGGAATTCAGTTATGAGGAACGACTAGCTGAACTAAATTCTTCTCTTTTGAGAAGAGGCAATTAAGGGTGGATATGATCACTATGTATAAATTCATAGGTTGTCCTCCTAGTGTACTTGGTGTAGAGTTATTCACTTTCAGGTCATTACAGAGGACAAGTGGGTACTCTTTACCTCTAGAGGAAAAGAGATTTACCGTTCACATATATAAAAGCTTCTTCACAGGAAAGCTGTGAAAATGTGGAAAAGGATCCCTCAAGAAATAGTTTTGGCCAGCTCAGCAGATCCCCCTTGTGGGGGATCAGTGAGGACTTTTTTCCCCTGCTGGAGTGAATTGGATCATGCTTTATTGGGGTTTTTTATCTTGCCCTGGATCAATTGTGGGTATAGGATTGTGTACATGGAGGTTTTCTAATAATTTATTTTTTCTGTTAGTCATGTTGAACAAAAAGAGACATGTCCATCTAGTTCAACTAACTATGTAACTATTCAACGTGATATCATGTCTTTTATAGACGCTGGATAGATGGTTTTAAAATATTTAATAAATTTACAGTATGTAATGCCTTTTCAAAATGCCAAAGGCCGAGGCCATTTAAATTGTAATACATCATTGCTCCTGTAGCGGATAATTGAAAAATACACTGTACAATGTAACCTAAAGAGGATGGTTGCAAAAAAGGAGTAGCTAGAAGGGGAAGTGGGAGAAGGAGGGCAAAGTTAATTAACATAAGAAAAAAAAACTCCTAGATAAAGTATCTGAGGCAGAGTGGAATACAGACATATTCTAAATTATTAAAAAATTGGTTAGTTATATTTAGTTTAGTTAAAGGTTATTATTATTACTATTATTATATATGATGTATATAGTGCCGAGAGTTTGTGCAGCACTTTACAAAGTGAGACAGTACAGTAACAATACAATACAATTCAATTCAATACAAGAGGGTTAGGAGGTTAGAAATAATTCCTTTCTAGCTTTAGCATACATTTGCAGCATGCCTAATTGCTAAAGTGTATCTAATGAGCTTGAGTGTTAAAACCCCAGTCAGGTCTCTATTGCTGTCTATGTTCACCCTGGAGACATTCCCTCTCTTTTTTGTCCCTGGTAACTAGTGATGAGTTTGGACATGTTTGGACTAGGTTCTGAGCCCATATGTGTACAAATTTTCGGGGGATCCTAAGGGGTATGTTTATGTGTGGCTGTGGAGCAGGGATTGCCCTAGCCATAGATGATTAGCCCATACCAGTGAGAGCTTCCTGGCAGGTTTGCACATGTGAGTTTGGGTCCAAGTCCAAACATGTCTGATCTCATCTCTGCTGGTGGCCACAGAAAAGCAAAAGGCTCACTTAATTACCCCCTCCCCAGCAATACATTGAGCCATTGTGAAAAAAGTAGGCAGCCCTGTGTAAGGTGGCAGATTTGAGGTTACTGAGGACTGAGGACTATCTTCTGGCCCCATGTGATGGTGCTGAGCACCAGTGCTTTATTAGAGCTAAATAAAGACCAAACAGGGCCCCAGGCAAACCATTAGCTATAAGCCCCACCCAAGCCACATTCCCTATGTGCTCTCTGTTCATGTATTTTATTACATTCAAACTCTATATACCCTAATAGATTGTAAGTTCTCCTACCTACCACTACCTCCTTCTAAATGGCAGAGGTGGTGAAATCAGATAACAGTGGTGTAATGGTGGTAATAGATTAATTGCTGAATTCAGTGACTGCACAGATGAGCAGTACATTGCAAATACACTGCTGGTAAGTGGATATAAGGGAAAGGGGAGCCACTGAATAACCAATAAGCCACAGCCTGGCTTCCACCCTTCCTTTTTATACATTTTTGCTCTGGGGCCAGGTTCTTAATTTTTCCACATCTACTATAATCAACAATATGAAAATTTACTATAAAACTCCAAAATTATATATTTTCTTAAAGAGGAACCTCAGGATTTTTTTTAAGTCAGCAGCTGCAAATAATTCTCATGCCTCACAAATGTTTACGAAATCTGTAATTTCAGTAAAAATATATTATTGAAGATTTTTAATGCACAGAAAACATGGTCTCAGTGGTATTCCTTCCAGCCAGCTGCCCCTGCACACCCTGATGCACATCAGCATCCACCAGCAAAAGTCTTATCAGGCACTCATGCCGCTCTGCTCTGGCATCCCTTGTTACTTTACCAGGGCTCCTGAGCCAGAGCTGTAAGAGAGGCCTTCCTCTAAGCTTCAGGCTCCATCACTAGGTACCAGACATCATCAATGGGTAGTCCTTCCTCCTAGACTAAGTGGTGCTCATGTAATGACATGTGAGCACCAATTACTACAATTCAGAAGTTCTATAAGCCAAAGCTGTGTAATGCCCCTCAAAGGTTGGAGCCATGACAGCGTGGGCTCACAGAAAATGAGTTGGATGATGCTTGCTATCATTCATCCCAGAAGACTGGTGGCATCTTGGCATCTATTGGTGGAGGAGTTTTGGGGGACACTCTGTATTGAAGGTGAATTTTGATGCAGTAAAAGCTGATTTTAAATGTTTACAAATCCATATAAAAGCTGCACTGCTGACTAACCCCTGACTCTTTCCTTGGCTTCATCGGTTTTGAAACTGACTCACAATAAGCAATTGTAACACCTGACATATGCATACTTGTGCCATGTCACTCACCAAGCAATGAAGTAATGATGAGTATGCTAGCCTTGAATGTTGCATTATCAAAAATACTCCAGCAACTGAAGCTGACATATTCTATATTGAAGGTTTACTTAAAATGTTACATGACATTGTCTAACAGCAGAATGTTGCTTTGAATTTGTGAGATGAAAAAACTTTGCTAAAAATTATTTAAAGCAACCCTGTGTTATCTGTCTGTAGAAAAACATTGAAAGGTCCTCCCTCTCTTCCTCTTTCACAGGACTTGAACTCTTTTCCATCAGTTTCCCAATTAACTAAAATGATCCAACTGTCCCCTGGCACTGCTCTCAGCTGAATATTCAAATTTCTGTCAATGCTGGAGGTAAAACAAAACGGGAAACAGACAATGCAAGCACTACTTTTCTCAGTAAGGAAAAAGACATTTTGCAACATGTCTGATCTCTCTTAGTGCTGAGCTGAAGTGCCTGGTTGTCTAAGAGAGCTGGGCAATCTAGCACATCGTAAAAGATAACGCAAGCCTTACCAGGAGTTCAAAGACATTCCAGAGGAGCAAGAACCAGAAAACACTTTTAAAATCCATTTTTTCCCCTATGTCTCATATCATGGAATATGAGAGACTTACATAAAAACCAGGCCTATCTTCAGATTGCACATGAGAAGACAAACAGTTTGATAGGTCACACCAACTGACTGAAATACCTAGGAAAGCAGAAAATTACATCTCTTGACCCATTCAGTGTATAATTTCATATTTCATATCTAATCATTCCTCAGATGCGCCCGCATATTAATCTACCCACGGGCAGAGTGTTACTTGTACCTAGGGAAAGTTATGAGCCAAAATATGAGCTGTGAAAGATTTTGGCTCTAGTTTAGGTCTACGCCCAGACAACCCCTCCCTAAACGGGGCATTGGTCCTTGACTTCAGAGACACCCCCCTGCTAGGGAACTACAAAATGGGCTGTCAGGCCTAAGAAAGTTAAGTTGAAGAATTCTCCCATTTAACATCAGAACCAACTTCGGAGACAGCCCTTTCGCTCTGAAACTTGAACTGCAAACCCAAGGCTGATTGGCAAGTACTTCAACCCTTTAACCTCCTTTCTGTTACATCTTTGCTGTGCTGTTGTTCTCTGTATATTTATATATATATTGGTTACATCTTTTTTTCTGTAAATATTTTTATTGCACCCTTTTGACCTTTTAGTAATAAATCTTTCCTTCTGAAAGTGTTGAACTGTTTCTATAGCTCTTTATTGCAATTTACGAATTCCTGCCTCTAAAAGAGCGCTACTGTGTTTGTTTAACCCTCTGTATAACCGGTCTGCGGTTACAGTGTTATACAGATGATTATCTCAACCAGCATAGTGTTATAGCTGATATTGCCGAGTTTCCTCTTTCTCTGTACAAAAAGGAGGTGGTGGCAGTGTGAAGGGTTAATTGCGTAATTAACCTGACCCAGTAACAAGCGCATTCAGGCTGCAGGACATTGATTGGTGATCCATTAGCTGGAAAATTGTTGTGTAGGGTACAGCTGGGTGTGGCAGTGTTACGCACGTGACACCGCAGTTTTAGACTGGCTAGTCCTTCGGTCACGAGTTTGGTGAGAAGGTCAGGGGTCGGACGCCACGTTGTTATAATAATTTAGACTAATTATTTTGCTCTTTGATTATTATGTAAATTAAGCTGGTACTGGACATGGTTTCTCTGAGTGATATCACCCGATCTGCGCATTCACTGTACTCCAAAACTTTGCATGCATCAAGGGAACCCCCAATTCCAAAATAAAATGTTTAGCAAAGGCCTCAACTTTTCTAATTTTGGAGTTTTGCCCTGGCCCCTTGCTATCCCATTATCTGTTGCGAGCTACTAAGGCTGGCCATAGACATAGCAATTTTCTTTCCTGCAACAACGGATTGCAGAAAAGAAATTTTCTCAATTCCCAACACCAAAAACAGACAGTGTTGATAGGGGAATCCCTCCCACGGAGCCATTGGGTTCTCCAGGTGAGGTGCATGTAAAATCTGGCATGCTGGTCTATTTATCGATTTGAGTACATTCAGCCTGCCCATACATGATTCGAACCATCTCTGGCTGGCTTAAGTGGTCAATAAGTGGCAGATCTAATGGAACGATAATAATAGACAAGGAAATCTGGTATATTTCCTTGATGTTCTTAGAGTGGTCAGAGACATGAAATGTTGCATAATCCAGCCAATTTCAGGGATACTTCCCTGGTCCAGTGAAAAAAGAAGCATTAGTCAATTTGATTAGCAATTAGATCATTTTATTCTATATTTACTGTTTGCAGCTTTCTGGACTGTTAAAACTTTCCTAGGTCTAAACATGCACTGGCAATCTGTGTGTGCATGTTTACCTAACATTATGAACAAAAAATATTTCTTGGGTGGGTCATGTCACTATAACTAAGTTGTCATGTAATCAACTAAATAAAAACTGCATAGTCTGACTCCCTCAAGATGGGTAAAAATTAACTACATGGAGAGTACAAAGGTGGAATCCTATGATACAAAATGAAGCATAAAATGACATTAGACAAAACGGAGTACAGCTGCTGGATTCCAGTAATTTTCCAAGCGTGAGAAAAGTCACTTTCATGATGGTTTTATCAGAAAAGATAAGGCATTGTTCTACAGGAATGACAACAAACACTGTCAAGCCTTAATATAATATACTGTTGGATTTTCACAGCAGGCAATACATGGAAAGGAAACACAACTGTGGCACTAATATGTCCAACAATGGGACAGAAAAGAAAAATAAATCTGAGCTAGAAAATGGTTTGTGGAAAAAAAACACCAACATTCACACATTTGTATCTGAAAGTTTTTCAAATTTGGCAGATGTGAATACATTGTGCGACTTTGTTTATGGTAGACTTCCTGGAGCAAACAGCTAAAGAAGTTATGCTGTAAGGCAGGACATGCTTGAAAGGCTTGGTCAGAATTCTTTTCTTGATATTAATTAAACTGTTTTACAAAAAAAATCATCAAAGTTTAAATAAGTTTAGCAGTCCAACACCCTGTTTTAACATGGGCCTGGCAATTGGGGTTTTTGGAGTAACTGTTGGAGGACAGTTAATGTTTTAGCACTATAAATACAACCCTTTTCTCCTCTTCTTTATATATTGATTATTTTACTTATCAAACAGATTCAGGAAAAAATTACTGTCACACTTTTATTATTCACTAAAAAACTATGACCAAACTGAGGAAATATACAACATTCCATTTTTAAACAATGGTATAATTGAGGCGTCCTAATTGTATTTCAGCAGTAATAAAGAAGCTGTTCAAAGAAAGCAAGTTCACAACATTTACTTTAATATATTTGCCACTTTACAATGGATAAAAATAATTGAAAAGCTTATCTGGTCAATGACTGTTTTTTGTGCAGTTAGCATTCTTTCTCAAGGTATATCAAACTTGCGAACTGCAAAAAAAAAAAAACATTGTTCGCCACATTAACTTCATTGTTTTTAGCTTTTGTAAAGCTGCAAATAAAGAAACATAAAATTTGACTCTGGATATTTTTACCTTTGGATGGCTTCAAGACAATATTTGCATGTGAGCACCAGGATTCCCTATTATACATTGGGTGGTTGAGCTAAATCCCTTGTGGAAGTTTCTGTTTGTAACCTACCTTATCTCTCTGTGAGTGTTTTTTCTATTATCTTCAGTTATGATAAATCATGAGGCTCTTGAAATATGCAATGTGATAGCAATTTAACTTCTTTTCCAAATTTGCATTGTCTCTCCACTTGACATGTGTCAACTTCTAGATGACAGCTGTCCATCTATTTTAAGGGACGACAATTGTAAAGCTGCTATCACATTTCTAGCCTATGGAAGATTTACAAATGCCATCCAATTATCATTAGCCAAGATGAGGACAGTATAGAACAAGCAGCTTTGATTACAATACTTTTTCACAAATACCAAAAAATATATCTTCGCTGTGGTCTTAACCAATAGAAGGTTCTGAATTTAATTTGCAAGTTTTGGAATGTGTGCTAAGAATTAGACATTCTGAGATATTTTATAACAGTAGTTAATATTATTTTAAGTTAAAAGATAAGTTCACTTAAAAAAAAAATAAATACACTTTTTTTGCAGATAAAAAATGTGCATTTACTTTTTTTGTAAATAAATGTGCATTTATTTTTTTTTTGGAAAGCATTGCACCCACGATCAGCAGATTGTGGGTGTCATGCAGGACTCCTACAGACTGTCAATGTAAGTTGTCTATAAAATGATAAAAGTTTAAATGAGCGCTAGGTGAAAATAGTGAGCAGCTAGCATGAAGGTAAAACCTCAAAATCCTTCCAATAAAATGAAATGTAAGCTGTCTGCCCATACATTGTACAGACAGGCAGTTTCACACTGACACAAAGAATATATGAACTACTCTTCTACATTTCTATGTTTTATCTTCATAAACGGTCATCCTTTTTCTGTGGCTGCTGGGCAGGAACTAAGGGGCATTGGCCTCATAGGAGGAAGCACATTTCCTCCATGATCAACTTCAATTTCCTCATGACAATATATAAAGGCGGAAATGTCGGCAAGCTTAATCATTAGGTATTGCCAGTGGAGAGATGCCGTACTGAGGGGCTGATAATGCTGCTGCAATCTCAGCAGTAGACAGCTAGTATTGTCAGCTCTTTTTCTGAAATCAATTAATAAGCATTCAACTGGCAGGATCAACAGGTAAATTCATAGAGAAAGGAAAGACAAAAAACTTCAGTTATAACATACAAACACCATATGCACGTGACCCACGTTTTATGGCCTATTAATAAAATGCAGACCACACCGGGGTGGATTCAGTAAAATTTTTCTGGCATTAATCCCTGTTGGCAATGTATTGTGCCTAATTCACAAAGCATCTGCAACACTTTTGATTCTGACAGCAGCTGGTGCACCAAATTCAGGTAGTTCTAAAATGCACCACTTTTACATTGTGGCATGTAATAAATTCAACATAAAATACCAACGGTTTGTATCTTTCAAAAGTGGAGCCAAATAAGACCAACTCTTTTTTAGAACAAAACTGGCTCAGACAGATTTTACAAAAGTAATGTAAGGAAAAGCTGGTGCCACAGTGAATTGTCTACAATCCATGCTCTTTCTTAATATTTTTGTAATAGGGTCAAGCAAAAAAGCAATGCGTTTCAGCTGTCAGGCATTAGTCATGGCTAAGGTTTGGTGGCTGAAATGCGTTGGCTTTCTGCTTGACTCTATTACACAAATATTAACAAGTAGCATGAATTGTAGACAATTTACTGTGGCACCAGCTTTTCCTTACATTACTTGAAGATTGGAGATTGATGGAGTCCTTACAAGCTGGAAGCGCATGTCTGCAAGCTGAGGATTATTTAGGAGGTAGCAGCTCTGCCTCACCTGTTTTAGATTTTACAAAAGTGTCTTGCGTGCACTCTACAAGTGGTGCAGTGCGCACCAAATTCAAGTACAAGCTCTAGACAGGTACATGAATTTGGTGCGTGCTGCACCACTTTTAAAACTCGAGAGACATTTTCAAAAAATCTGTCTGCACCAATCTTTATGAATTCCAGGGACTGAGCAGTAGTCATTGCTCCATGGGGTTCTCTCTGCTTGACACACCAAGGAGAGCTTTGTGACTGGAAGTGAGTCAGTCATGTGTGACTTTGACAAGTCACATGACTATTTATTTTTTTTTTTTACACTACACCCATTAACTTCTAATACGCTTTTACTTTGGGCTCCTGAAGCCAGAGGAGCACAATGCGCATCTGTAAATCTATGCATTGAAATGTGTGGTGTTTTTTTTAGTGGACAGTTTGATTGAAGAATACTTGTAATGCACTCTGCATATGTTACATTTTTGAATTTGCATAGAGATACTTAAGTTCAGCCAGTGCAGAACAGCATTTTTATTTGCATAAAGAAAAGCGGTTTGTTTTACAAAAATAATGTAGCATATTTTCTCTTGATTCATTTGATGTATTCATTTATTGATAAGTTCACTTTCTGCTGTGCAAAGCATGCATGTATGTGTAGCTGGCCAGTTCCATTGGCTCTCTTATTGTGCTTTGTAACTTTGTTATAAATATCAGTGTTTTATGCATTGGTCCACAGTGCAAGTTTTATCTATGAGCAAAAAACATATGTCAGATCTCTTAAACTTTCGCTGTTTAAAGACCTTCAGCCTGTAATTGAAAGAGAGAAAATTACTTAATTTAATTTTATTTTATATAAATAAAAGCAAAATCCTTAACGGTCTGATGCCAATATTTGGTACCAACTACACATGCAAGGACACACACAAACATATGTTTTAGTTGTTTTTATCCTGTGGATGAAAAAAATGTAGCTGCTGACTAAAAACAGCCACTCACCTGTCCTTCGATCAAGCGGTGTTCTTACCGCAGCCGGTTTCACCGGCCATCATCTCTCCCCAGCATCTTAAGTGTGGGCACCAGGCTGTGACAGCTTGCAGCTTCACAGCAGGGTGCCAACTGCACATGCGCGAGTAGTGATGCGCCTTGTGAATGGCTCCATAGTCTTCTGGGACCTGTTACATCTCCCAGAAGACTACGGGGAGGGAGGACAACTTCCACTTCCAATTGCCTAGGCCAGTGGTCGGCAAGCCGCGGCTCGCGAGCCACATGCGGCTCTTTACACATTTTAATGTGGCTCTTCTGTGTGCCGGGCGCCTGCTCCCCTCCCTCCTCTCGGGCGGCCGCCCCAAAAGTCAGGACTCTGCAGCTAGCCCAGCAATGGGCAAACTACGGCCCGGCGGACCTTTTAATCCGGCCCGCGGAGCGTGGCAAACATTGGCTGTCAGGATGTAGGCGGGGCAGCGTGACGAACTCCTCTCCTCTCACAGTCCGCCCTGAACGGCGCGGGAACGCGGCGAGAGGAACGCGCGGAGCAAAGGTAAGTGAATTGACACAATATGGGGAATGAATTACTATAGGGGGGATGAATTACTATATGGGGGATGAATTACTATGGGGAATGAATTACTATATGGGGGATGAATTACTATGGGGGATGAATTACTATATGGGGGATGAATTACTATATGGGGGATTAATTACTATGGGGGATGAATTACTATGGGGGATGAATTACTATATGGGGGATGAATTACTATGGGGGATGAATTACTATGGGGGATGAATTACTATATGGGGGATGAATTACTATGGGGGATGAATTACTATATGGGGGATGAATTACTATGGGGGATGAATTACTATAGGGGGGATGAATTACTATAGGGGGGATGAATTACTATATGGGGGATGAATTACTATATGGGGGGTGAATTACTATGGGGGATGAATTACTATATGGGGGATGAATTACTATGGGGGATGAATTACTATATGGGGGATGAATTACTATGGGGGATGAATTACTATATGGGGGATGAATTACTATGGGGGATGAATTACTATATGGGGGATGAATTACTATATGGGGGATGAATTACTATGGGGGATGAATTACTATATGGGGGATGAATTACTATGGGGGATGAATTACTATATGGGGGATGAATTACTATGGGGGATGAATTACTATATGGGGGATGAATTACTATGGGGGATGAATTACTATATGGGGGATGAATTACTATGGGGGATGAATTACTATATGGGGGATGAATTAGTATGGGGGATGAATTACTATATGGGGGATGAATTACTATGGGGGATGAATTACTATATGGGGGATGAATTACTATATGGGGGATGAATTACTATGGGGGATGAATTACTATAGGGGGGATGAATTACTATATGGGGGATGAATTACTATGGGGGATGAATTACTATATGGGGGATGAATTACTATGGGGGATGAATTAATATATGGGGGATGAATTACTATGGGGGATGAATTACTATATGGGGGATGAATTACTATATGGGGGATGAATTACTATGGGGGATGAATTACTGTATGGGGGATGAATTACTATGGGGGATGAATTACTATATGGGGGATTAATTACTATGGGGGATGAATTACTATATGGGGGATGAATTACTATGGGGGATGAATTACTATGGGGGATGAATTACTATATGGGGGATGAATTACTATGGGGGATGAATTACTATATGGGGGATGAATTACTATGGGGGATGAATTACTATATGGGGGATGAATTACTATGGGGGATGAATTACTATGGGGGATGAATTACTATATGGGGGATTAATTACTATGGGGGATGAATTACTATATGGGGGATGAATTACTATGGGGGATGAATTACTATATGGGGGATGAATTACTATGGGGGATGAATTACTATATGGGAATGAATTACTATGGGGGATGAATTACTATATGGGGGATGAATTACTATGGGGGATGAATTACTATATGGGGGGTGTATTTTCAGTTTTAAAAATGTGGCTCTCAAAATAAATTTCAATCGTGGTTTTGGCGAGATTTGGCTCAGTTGAAAAAAAAGGTTGCCCACCACTGGCCTAGGCAATCGCAGTGGAAGTGGGAGTGGGCACCTGTCAAAATCGGGTACCTGCCCAACCCCCCCCCCCCTCCCCAAAAGGTGCTAATCCTTAAAGGGCCTTAAAGCGGAACTTCCTCTTTTGAGTGAAGCTCCACTTTATCAAAATTGTTTAAGCAAATGGTCACAAAAGCTATTCAACACAGAGAAGATGTGGAGTATTTTGTACTTCACGAAGTTCCTCAAATTAGAGAGTTTGTTGTTACTTGAGATAAAAACCAGAGTTGCAGCATGTAGGGGCATCTTGTGTCCTGATAAGCAGCACATGCTGTGTTACATTTCCACCAGTTACACAGTATATTTCTAACAAAAAACTTGTGATTGTTTTTATCATTGACATTTTTACAAAGGAAGAAAGTCTTAAAACTGCTGACAAATAACTTTGACAGCTGTCATTGCCAAGTAACTTATTTAAAAGAAAAAAGAAAAACACAGTCCCCCCAACAGTCTTTTATGTATTTTGGGGGATTTTTGGAGGGGTATGTGTGCTGGGTTTTTTTTTGTTATGTTTTAATTCACAAATGTCATTTTGCTGTAGCACATGCGGGGAGGCTGGGCAGGCAGTGCAGGTTCACAGGGCTTTTGGGCCCCACATGGATATGCGGCCCTGGCCCAACGGGCAAGTGCCCAATGGGCCCTATGGCCAGTCCGGCACTAGGTTTAGTATACACTGGGGTTGATTTACTATAACGGAAGAATGCAAAATCTGGTGCAGCTCTGCATAGACCAGTCAGCATCCAGGGTTTTTGTCAAAGCTTAATTGAACAAGCTGAAGGTAAACGCTGATTGGCTACTATGCACAACTGCACTCGATTTACACTCTCCAGTTTAGTAAATCAAGCGCATTCTGTAATACCTTATATTCTGCTACTATAATACTTAGAATATCTAAGTATTATAATGTATTATCTAAGATACGATAAGACCTTCTACACACTTTAATCTACATTTGCCTTTTGTAAAATCCCTACACGTTTTTCAAAATGGTGATTTCAAAGTAGATGGGTTTCTATGAAATTGGTAGTTTACCACTTCTGTTATTAGGTAAGTATTCATGTAATTCAGGAAAACTTAGTTTACAATAGTGAGATTGTATAACACGAAACTATAGGCACTTATTTATTTCAGGTACTTACATAGCACCATCAATTTACGCAGCGCTTTACATATATATTGTACATTCACATCAGTCCCTAACCCTCAAGGGATGTACAATCGAAGGTCCCTAACTCACATTCATACATACACATACTAGGGCCAATTTAGACAGGATCCAATTAACCTACCAGCATGTCTTTGGAATGTGGGAGGAAACCGGAGTAAACCCACGGAGGCACAGGGAGAACATGCAAACTCCAGGCAGGTGGTGCCGTGGTTGGGATTTGAACCAACCGATCCTAGTACTTCCAGGCAGAAGTGCTAACCATTTAGCCACTGTGCTAACCACTGCTGCTGCAATTAAAAATGAGTATGCATTATGTATAGATATCTTATTTAGAAATATATGTTCTCTGGATGAGCGATATTTTTGTAATTTTGAGTACTATGTCAACAATGCAACACACTATAATTGTATAGGGAAACAGCTTCCTTAATTACAGTGGGCACTGCACCACTCAGATGTGGAGTTTCCATGTTGCGGGCTATAAAAGTTATCAGTAGTGCTATTTATTCAGAGACCAAGAGTAAATGGGTAAGTTTGCTTTATCTTCAGATAATCACAATTCAGCTGGCAGTCAGTAATTGGCAAGTTATTAACTGGCAAAAACTATTTGAATTAAATAAAGCTTCCTATAAAGTAAATATGCATTATGAGAGTTCAGTGACTAACGAAATTTTAAATGATCATTCCGTATAAACTTGATATTTCAGGTTTTAGTAGATAGCAGTACATTTCTTGAGCGTAATTACATTGTAATATATAAATAATATGATAAATAAATAACAAGCAAATGTGTGCCCGTTCCAGGATCGGTGATTTTAGAATAGGTAGAGGTGGAGTACAGAATTAGGTTTTGTGTCATAAATTATCAAGACATTCTTTCTTTGATTAAAAAGGCAGAAAGTCTTTTGCAAAACTGCAATTTGCAGAACTGATTTAGCAAAACTAGTTATGGCTTTTTGGAGACATGACAAAAATGAGAGGAGTGATTGCTCAGAGGACCTTTATGAATAGCTATAAATGTCAAAACTGATATTTATCATGAAAAAAAATGGATGATTTATGTATCCTGACACTTTATGAAAAGAGTAGATTTACTTGAAAGGTCAAATTATTGCCTTTGCATGGAATGTTCAATCGTCTGAATACATGATAGTTAGAGATGAGCGAATCGAACATGGCGAAGTGGAATTCGTTTCGAATATTGGGAAATATTCGATTCGCGCCGAATCCGAAAATTAGCAGACTTCGGATGCGCGAATCTAAATTTTCCAAAAATGGCGGCGACATGTGTGGCGACGGAGCGGGGATCTCTGGGAAGGCGCGCAGACAAGTCGCGCTGACCCATAATGCATTCATTCATGACATGTGATCGCATTAGCCAATCAGCAGCCAGCCAGCCAGCACTGTGTAATGGTCGAGCTATAAATTGCGGCCATCTTAGAATTCTCCATTAGCCTCCGGTCATTCAAGAGAGACAGACCTCTCTGTATTAGGGACAGAGTTAGGGCCAAAGAGACTTTAGGGCCACAGAATCGTTACTTAGGGACACAGAATTGTTACTCAGGGACACAGAATTGTTACTCAGGGACACAGAACTGTTACTCAGGGACAGACACAGAATTGTTACTGAGGGACACAGAATTGTTACTGAGGGACAAAGAATTGTTACTCAGGGACACAGAACTGTTACTCAGGGACACAGAATTGTTACTCAGGGACACAGAACTGTTACTCAGGGACACAGAATTGTTACTCAGGGACAGACACAGAATTGTTACTGAGGGACACAGAATTGTTACTGAGGGACACAGAATTGTTACTCAGGGACAGACACAGAATTGTTACTGAGGGACACAGAATTGTTACTGAGGGACACAGAATTGTTACTCAGGGACACAGAATTGTTACTCAGGGAAACAGAATTGTTACTGAGGGACACAGAACTGTTACTCAGGGACACAGAATTGTTACTCAGGGACACAGAACTGTTACTCAGGGACACAGAATTGTTACTCAGGGACAGACACAGAATTGTTACTGAGGGACACAGAATTGTTACTGAGGGACACAGAATTGTTACTGAGGGACACAGAATTGTTACTCAGGGACAGACACAGAATTGTTACTCAGGGACAGACACAGAATTGTTACTGAGGGACACAGAATTGTTACTGAGGGACACAGAATTGTTACTCAGGGACACAGAATTGTTACTCAGGGACACAGAACTGTTACTCAGGGACACAGAACTGTTACTCAGGGACACAGAATTGTTACTCAGGGACAGACACAGAATTGTTACTGAGGGACACAGAATTGTTACTGAGGGACACAGAATTGTTACTCAGGGACAGACACAGAATTGTTACTGAGGGACACAGAATTGTTACTCAGGGACACAGAATTGTTACTCAGGGACACAGAATTGTTACTCAGGGACACAGAACTGTTACTCAGGGACACAGAATTGTTACTGAGGGACACAGAATTGTTACTGAGGGACACAGAATTGTTACTCAGGGACAGACACAGAATTGTTACTAAGGGACACAGAATTGTTACTGAGGGACACAGAATTGTTACTCAGGGACACAGAATTGTTACTGAGGGACACAGAATTGTTACTCAGGGACAGACACAGAATTGTTACTGAGGGACACAGAATTGTTACTGAGGGACACAGAATAGTTACTGAGGGACACAGAATTGTTACTCAGGGACACAGAATTGTTACTCAAGGACACAGAACTGTTACTCAGGGACACAGAATTGTTACTCAGGGACACAGAACTGTTACTCAGGGACACAGAATTGTTATTCAGGGACAGGCACAGAATTGTTACTGAGGGACACAGAATTGTTACTGAGGGACACAGAATTGTTACTCAGGGACAGACACAGAATTGTTACTGAGGGACACAGAATTGTTACTGAGGGACACAGAATTGTTACTGAGGGACACAGAATTGTTACTGAGGGACACAGAATTGTTACTCAGGGACACAGAACTGTTACTCAGGGACACAGAATTGTTACTCAGGAACACAGAACTGTTACTCAGGGACACAGAATTGTTACTCAGGGACAGACACAGAATTGTTACTGAGGGACACAGAATTGTTACTCAGGGACAGACACAGAATTGTTACTGAGGGACACAGAATTGTTACTGAGGGACACAGAATTGTTACTGAGGGACACAGAATTGTTACTCAGGGACACAGAATTGTTACTCAGGGACACAGAACTGTTACTCAGGGACACAGAATTGTTAATCAGGGAAAGACACAGAATTGTTACTGAGGGACACAGAATTGTTACTGAGGGACACAGAATTGTTACTGAGGGACACAGAATTGTTACTCAGGGACAGACACAGAATTGTTACTCAGGGACAAAGAATTGTTACTGAGGGACACAGAATTGTTACTCAGGGACACAGAACTGTTACTCAGGGACAGACACAGAATTGTTACTGAGGGACACAGAATTGTTACTGAGGGACACAGAATTGTTACTGAGGGACACAGAATTGTTACTGAGGGACACAGAATTGTTACTCAGGGATAGACACAGAATTGTTACTGAGGGACACAGAATTGTTACTGAGGGACACAGAATTGTTACTCAGGGACACAGAATTGTTACTCAGGGACACAGAATTGTTACTCAGGGACACAGAACTGTTACTCAGGGACACAGAATTGTTACTCAGGGACACAGAATTGTTACTCAGGGACAGACACAGAATTGTTACTGAGGTACACAGAATTGTTACTGAGGGACACAGAATTGTTACTGAGGGACACAGAATTGTTACTCAGGGACAGACACAGAATTGTTACTGAGGGACACAGAATTGTTACTGAGGGACACAGAATTGTTACTGAGGGACACAGAATTGTTACTCAGGGACACAGAATTGTTACTCAGGGACACAGAATTGTTACTCAGGGACACAGAACTGTTACTCAGGGACACAGAATTGTTACTCAGGGACAGACACAGAATTGTTACTGAGGGACACAGAATTGTTACTGAGGGACACAGAATTGTTACTGAGGGACACAGAATTGTTACTCAGGGACACAGAATTGTTACTCAGGGACACAGAACTGTTTCTCAGGGACACAGAATTGTTACTCAGGGACAGTCACAGAATTGTTACTGAGGGACACAGAATTGTTACTGAGGGGCACAGAATTGTTACTCAGGGACAGACACAGAATTGTTACTGAGGGACACAGAATTGTTACTCAGGGACACATAATTGTTACTCAGGGACACAGAATTGTTACTCAGGGACACAGAACTGTTACTCAGGGACACAGAATTGTTACTCAGGGACACAGAACTGTTACTCAGGGACACAGAATTGTTACTGAGGGACACAGAATTGTTACTGAGGGACACAGAATTGTTACTCAGGGACAGACACAGAATTGTTACTGAGGGACACAGAATTGTTACTGAGGGACACAGAATTGTTACTGAGGGACACAGAATTGTTACTGAGGGACACAGAATTGTTACTCAGAGACACAGAATTGTTACTCAGGGACACAGAATTGTTACTGAGGGACACAGAATCGTTACTCAGGGACACAGAATTGTTACTCAGGGTCACAGAATTGTTACTCAGGGACACAGAATTGTTACACAGGGACACAGAATCGTTACTCAGGGACACAGAATCGTTACTCAGGGACACAGAATTGTTACTCAGGGACACAGAACTGTTACTCAGGGACACAGAATTGTTACTCAGGGACACAGAACTGTTACTCAGGGACACAGAATTGTTACTCAGGGACAGACACAGAATTGTTACTGAGGGACACAGAATTGTTACTGAGGGACACAGAATTGTTACTGAGGGACACAGAATTGTTACTCAGGGACAGACACTGAATTGTTACTGAGGGACACAGAATTGTTACTGAGGGAAACAGAATTGTTACTCAGGGACAGACACAGAATTGTTACTCAGGGACACAGAATCGTTACTCAGGGACACAGAATCGTTGAATTAAAGAGTATGTCAGACAACACGCAGAGGAGTGGCAGAGGAGGCAATGTTTCAGGAGCGAGCAGACGTGGCAGCAGAGGAAGGGGTCGAGGCAGCACTAGTCGCAGCCAGAGGCCAGTGCTCCCGGTGTCATCCAGCGGTCGTGTCTCCACCGACAACCCTGCCATCATCGATTGGTTGGCTCGGTCGTCTTCCTCTTCCCAGGTCACCTCTGACACCTACAGCCAACGGTCGGTGGGTACGTCAGACACAACCGTTAGTTGGCATGGCCCGGGAGCAAGCCCACTGAAATCACGTGTCCTCTACCTGCCCCTGTTCTTTGGTGTTCCCTCACCAAGCGAAGTATCGCATGCTGTGGGCTCAGCCCCACTGTACAGTGAGGAAGAGCTAACAGAGGGCGGTCAGGAACGGGGGGGGACATCCGCCTCTTCAGCAGCCAGGCGAAGAAGTACTGGCGTGGAGAGTGGCTCGGTAGCCGGTCTAGAGACAGGTCTGTCTCCTGACCCACACGCAGCCGAGGGGGCTAGTAGTGAGGCGGAGACCCTAATTGATGATGATGAGGCTAATCGCACTTGGCAGCCTCGTCGTCATCAGGCTATTGCTTCCGCATCATCAGGAGAAGAGGGTGCCAGCTTGGCAGCGAGCAAAACAGTCGGTGGGTTGCCCAGGAGGCAGCAGGGTCGCAGCAGTGTCAGTGGAGGCAAACGGCCACGGAGTAGAGCACCAGCTCCACTGCAGCCTACCACCACGGCCAGTAGTGGTGCCGGTGTGCACGGAGGAAGTAGCAGTCAGCCAGTGAGGAGTAGCGGGGGCAAAGTTTCCTACTCGGCGGTGTTGCAATTTTTCGTCAAGCCGCCCGAGGAAGTAAACGTAGCCGTATGTCGACTATGTGGCCAGAAAGTCAAGCGTGGCCAGGGGGCCCATGTTGGGCCAGGTCCAGAGTGTGTCATGGGTCCCTGTACGGCCTCTCATTGCTGCTGTCTCCATCGCCACACTCTGCCATGTACCACTTTCAGGTCTCCTCACACTGCTGGTGGGTTCCATTTTGTAATAGGGTGCTGGCAGATTACGGGCCTCCCATTGCTGCTGCCAGGCCCGTAATCTGCCATGGGCCCCTGTACCGCCTCCTCATGCTGCTGCCAGGCCCGTAATCTGTCATGGGTCCCTGTACGGCCTCCCATTGCTGCTGTCTCCATCGCCACACTCTGCCATGTGCCACTTTCAGGTCTCCTCACACTGCTGGTGGGTTCCATTTTGTCATAGGGTGCTGGCAGATTACAGGCCTCCCATTGCTGCTGCCAGGCCCGTAATCTGCCATGGGCCCCTGTACCGCCTCCTCATGCTGCTGCCAGGCCCATAATCTGTCATGGGTCCCTGTACGGCCTCCCATTGCTGCTGTCTCCATCGCCACACTCTGCCATGTGCCACTTTCAGGTCTCCTCACACTGCTGGTGGGTTCCATTTTGTCATAGGGTGCTGGCAGATTACGGGCCTCCCATTGCTGCTGCCAGGCCCGTAATCTGCCATGGGCCCCTGTACCGCCTCCTCATGCTGCTGCCAGGCCCGTAATCTGTCATGGGTCCCTGTACGGCCTCCCATTGCTGCTGTCTTTATCGCCACACTCTGCCATGTGCCACTTTCAGGTCTCCTCATACTGCTGGTGGGTTCCATTTTGTCATAGGGTGCTGGCAGATTACGGGCCTCCCATTGCTGCTGCCAGGCCCGTAATCTGCCATGGGCCCCTGTACCGCCTCCTCATGCTGCTGCCAGGCCCGTAATCTGTCATGGGTCCCTGTACGGCCTCCCATTGCTGCTGTCTCCATCGCCACACTCTGCCATGTGCCACTTTCAGGTCTCCTCACACTGCTGGTGGGTTCCATTTTGTCATAGGGTGCTGGCAGATTACGGGCCTCCCATTGCTGCTGCCAGGCCCGTAATCTGCCATGGGCCCCTGTACCGCCTCCTCATGCTGCTGCCAGGCCCGTAATCTGTCATGGGTCCCTGTACGGCCTCCCATTGCTGCTGTCTCCATCGCCACACTCTGCCATGTGCCACTTTCAGGTCTCCTCACACTGCTGGTGGGTTCCATTTTGTCATAGGGTGCTGGCAGATTACGGGCCTCCCATTGCTGCTGCCAGGCCCGTAATCTGTCATGGGCCCCTGTACCGCCTCCTCATGCTGCTGCCAGGCCCGTAATCTGTCATGGGTCCCTGTACGGCCTCCCATTGCTGCTGTCTCCATCGCCACACTCTGCCATGTGCCACTTTCAGGTCTCCTCACACTGCTGGTGGGTTCCATTTTGTCATAGGGTGCTGGCAGATTACGGGCCTCCCATTGCTGCTGCCAGGCCCATAATCTGTCATGGGCCCCTGTACCGCCTCCTCATGCTGCTGCCAGGCCCGTAATCTGTCATGGGTCCCTGTACGGCCTCCCATTGCTGCTGTCTTTATCGCCACACTCTGCCATGTGCCACTTTCAGGTCTCCTCACACTGCTGGTGGGTTCCATTTTGTCATAGGGTGCTGGCAGATTACGGGCCTCCCATTGCTGCTGCCAGGCCCGTAATCTGCCATGGGCCCCTGTACCGCCTCCTCATGCTGCTGCCAGGCCCGTAATCTGTCATGGGTCCCTGTACGGCCTCCCATTGCTGCTGTCTCCATCGCCACACTCTGCCATGTGCCACTTTCAGGTCTCCTCACACTGCTGGTGGGTTCCATTTTGTCATAGGGTGCTGGCAGATTATGGGCCTCCCATTGCTGCTGCCAGGCCCGTAATCTGCCATGGGCCCCTGTACCGCCTCCTCATGCTGCTGCCAGGCCCATAATCTGTCATGGGTCCCTGTACGGCCTCCCATTGCTGCTGTCTCCATCGCCACACTCTGCCATGTGCCACTTTCAGGTCTCCTCACACTGCTGGTGGGTTCCATTTTGTCATAGGGTGCTGGCAGATTATGGGCCTCCCATTGCTGCTGCCAGGCCCGTAATCTGCCATGGGCCCCTGTACCGCCTCCTCATGCTGCTGCCAGGCCCGTAATCTGTCATGGGTCCCTGTACGGCCTCCCATTGCTGCTGTCTCCATCGCCACACTCTGCCATGTGCCACTTTCAGGTCTCCTCACACTGCTGGTGGGTTCCATTTTGTCATAGGGTGCTGGCAGATTACGGGCCTCCCATTGCTGCTGCCAGGCCCGTAATCTGTCATGGGCCCCTGTACCGCCTCCTCATGCTGCTGCCAGGCCCGTAATCTGTCATGGGTCCCTGTACGGCCTCCCATTGCTGCTGTCTCCATCGCCACACTCTGCCATGTGCCACTTTCAGGTCTCCTCACACTGCTGGTGGGTTCCATTTTGTCATAGGGTGCTGGCAGATTACGGGCCTCCCATTGCTGCTGCCAGGCCTGTAATCTGCCATGGGCCCCCGTACCGACTCCTCATGCTGTGACGTTGCAACAAGGTGGAATTCAACCCTACATATGTTAGACCGCCTTTACGAACAGCAAAAGGCCATCACCGATTTCCTGATGTTACAAGCGGATAAAGGTACTCCCCTGTGTAACTTAGATGTCAGCCATTGGCAGCTCATGCGTGACACCTGCCGCTTGCTCAGGCCCTTTGAGGAGGCCACGCTATTCGTGAGTCGGCAGGACTATGGGATGAACGACGTCATTCCTCTGTTGCACGTCCTGGAACAAATGCTGTTAACAATGGCTGGTCAGGGTGCGGTAGACGTGGCGCACAGATCTCAACGCCACATGACCCCTGTGGGGGCAGGACAGGAAGAAGAGGAGGAGGTAGAGGAGGACATTGGTGCTCAGGAATTATTGAGTGAAATGGGTGGTTTTTCCACTCAGCGGACAGGAGTGGAGGAGCAGGAGCATCTGGTAGAGGAGGAGGAGGAGACAGAGGACCCAGACGCACCGTGGCAGTATGCTGTGGAGATGGAGGCAGGGAGTCCCTCGCATTCCTTGGCACAAATGGCCCATAGCATGCTCGGTTGCTTGCGTAGCGACAGCCGAATAATAACCATCAGACAGAGGGATGACTTTTGGCTGTCCACCTTGTTGGACCCTCGCTACCGTTCAAAAATGGTGGCCTTTTTCACACCTGCTGAGAGGGAGGCCAAAATAACGTACTATAAAAACCACCTATGTAGTCAGTTGGTCTCTGCCTTTCTGCGCCAACGTCCATCCTCAGACACTGTGGGCCCTGTGCGCTCGCGTTCCGCTGCCATGGCAGCAGGGGAGGGGTGGGGTGGTAGGAGCAGTGGCAGCTCCACCAGCAGCGGCTGCCTCAGTCTGCAGTCGATGATGAGTAGCTTTCTTCACCAGCGCAGTGAGGAAACTACTAATCAGCCGCAGCAGCAGCAGCATCAGGTGGACCTGGAGCAGGACCTCAAACAACAGGCTTGGGCCTACTTGGACAGCACCCTGCCAACCGAGGTAGACAATCCCCTTGACTACTGGGCAACGAAACTTGACCTTTGGCCCCAACTAGCTGAATTTGCCCTTGAAAGGCTGTCATGCCCGGCCAGTAGCGTGGCATCGGAGCGCGTGTTTAGTGCGGCAGGAGGTATTGTAACTCCGCGGAGGACACGACTGTCCACCCAAAGTGTGGAGAGACTCACGTTTGGGAAAATGAATCAGGCGTGGATTAGTCTGGATTTCAAACCACCAGTTCCTGACACAACTGACTAAATCCGCCATGAATCATGCCCCAAACATGTTATTATTTTTAACATAGGCCTCTGTATGGCCTTCAATTTAAGCTGCTTACGCTTCGCCACTCTGCCATGGGCCCCTGTACCGCCTCCTCTTGCTGCTGCCAGGTCCAGAGTGTGTCATGGGTCCCTGTACGGCCTCCCATTGCTGCTGTCTCCATCGCCACACTCTGCCATGTGCCACTTTCAGGTCTCCTCACACTGCTGGTGGGTTCCATTTTGTCATATGGTGCTGGCAGATTACGGGCCTCCCATTGCTGCTGCCAGGCCCGTAATCTGCCATGGGCCCCTGTACCGCCTCCTCATGCTGCTGCCAGGTCCAGAGTGTGTCATGGGTCCCTGTACGGCCTCCCATTGCTGCTGTCTCCATCGCCACACTCTGCCATGTGCCACTTTCAGGTCTCCTCACACTGCTGGTGGGTTCCATTTTGTCATAGGGTGCTGGCAGATTATGGGCCTCCCATTGCTGCTGCCAGGCCCGTAATCTGCCATGGGCCCCCGTACCGCCTCCTCATGCTGCTGCCAGGTCCAGAGTGTCTCATGGGTCCCTGTATGGCCTCCCATTGCTGCTGTCTCCATCGCCACACTCTGCCATGTGCCACTTTCAGGTCTCCTCACACTGCTGGTGGGTTCCATTTTGTCATAGGGTGCTGGCAGATTACGGGCCTCCCATTGCTGCTGCCTGGCCCGTAATCTGCCATGGGCCCCCGTACCGCCTCCTCATGCTGCTGCCAGGTCCAGAGTGTCTCATGGGTCCCTGTACGGCCTCCCATTGCTGCTGTCTCCATCGCCACACTCTGCCATGTGCCACTTTCAGGTCTCCTCACACTGCTGGTGGGTTCCATTTTGTCATAGGGTGCTGGCAGATTACGGGCCTCCTATTGCTGCTGCCAGGCCCGTAATCTGCCATGGGCCCCCGTACCGCCTCCTCATGCTGCTGCCAGGTCCAGAGTGTCTCATGGGTCCCTGTACGGCCTCCCATTGCTGCTGTCTCCATCGCCACACTCTGCCATGTGCCACTTTCAGGTCTCCTCACACTGCTGGTGGGTTCCATTTTGTCATAGGGTGCTGGCAGATTACGGGCCTCCCATTGCTGCTGCCAGGCCCGTAATCTGCCATGGGCCCCCGTACTGCCTCCTCATGCTGCTGCCAGGTCCAGAGTGTCTCATGGGTCCCTGTACGGCCTCCCATTGCTGCTGTCTCCATCGCCACACTCTGCTATGTGCCACTTTCAGGTCTCCTCACACTGCTGGTGGGTTCCATTTTGTCATAGGGTGCTGGCAGATTACGGGCCTCCCATTGCTGCTGCCAGGCCCGTAATCTGCCATGGGCCCCCGTACCGCCTCCTCATGCTCCTGCCAGGTCCAGAGTGTCTCATGGGTCCCTGTACGACCTCCCATTGCTGCTGTCTCCATCGCCACACTCTGCCATGTGCCACTTTCAGGTCTCCTCACACTGCTGGTGGGTTCCATTTTGTCATAGGGTGCTGGCAGATTACGGGCCTCCCATTGCTGCTGCCAGGCCCGTAATCTGCCATGGGCCCCCGTACCGCCTCCTCATGCTGCTGCCAGGTCCAGAGTGTCTCATGGGTCCCTGTACGGCCTCCCATTGCTGCTGTCTCCATCGCCACACTCTGCCATGTGCCACTTTCAGGTCTCCTCACACTGCTGGTTGGTTCCATTTTGTCATAGGGTGCTGGCAGATTACGGGCCTCCCATTGCTGCTGCCAGGCCCGTAATCTGCCATGGGCCCCCGTACCGCCTCCTCATGCTGCTGCCAGGTCCAGAGTGTCTCATGGGTCCCTGTACGGCCTCCCATTGCTGCTGTCTCCATCGCCACACTCTGCCATGTGCCACTTTCAGGTCTCCTCACACTGCTGGTGGGTTCCATTTTGTCATAGGGTGCTGGCAGATTACGGGCCTCCCATTGCTGCTGCCAGGCCCGTAATCTGCCATGGGCCCCCGTACCACCTCCTCATGCTGCTGCCAGGTCCAGAGTGTCTCATGGGTCCCTGTACGGCCTCCCATTGCTGCTGTCTCCATCGCCACACTCTGCCATGTGCCACTTTCAGGTCTCCTCACACTGCTGGTGGGTTCCATTTTGTCATAGGGTGCTGGCAGATTACGGGCCGCCCATTGCTGCTGCCAGGCCCGTAATCTGCGATGGGCCCCCGTACCGCCTCCTCATGCTGCTGCCAGGTCCAGAGTGTCTCATGGGTCCCTGTACGGCCTCCCATTGCTGCTGTCTCCATCGCCACACTCTGCCATGTGCCACTTTCAGGTCTCCTCACACTGCTGGTGGGTTCCATTTTGTCATAGGGTGCTGGCAGATTATGGGCCTCCCATTGCTGCTGCCAGGCCCGTAATGTGCCATGGGCCCCCGTACCGACTTCTCATGCTGCTGCCAGGCCCGTAATCTGTCATGGGCCCCTGTACCGCCTCCTCATGCTGCTGCCAGGTCCAGAGTGTCTCATGGGTCTCTGTACGGCCTCCCATTGCTGCTGTCTCCATCGCCACACTCTGCTATGTGCCACTTTCAGGTCTCCTCACACTGCTGGTGGGTTCCATTTTGTCATAGGGTGCTGTATGGCCTCCCATTGCTGCTGCCTCCACCGCCACACTGTGGCTCCACACTCTGGTTTTGGCCCCGTGACTGCCCAAATGAGTGAAGTGTGCGGTGATTCTAAGATCGACGGCACTCATCTGCATGTCATACTGACTGACAGTATTATTTCTCTTCCCCAGCAGACTCCAAGGGCATTTAAATTAAGGGTACAGTGTTTTGCACTAATATAAAGGCTCTCTGAAGCCTAGAAACACCCTTTTTATAAGTTAATTTCGCAGCGAATATATTCGCCTCGAATCAAATTTATTCCTCGAATTCGCCGAATCAGCCGAATCGAATTTTTGAATACTTCGCTCATCTCTAATGATAGTGACCATGTCTGTTTTTCTAACATAAATTGGAACACAGCCAGGGCTATAAGTAATGTTAGGCCCTCTGGAGAGAGAGCTTTTTTATGCAGTGCATAGCTTGAGAACTTCACTGGTAACAAATATGCTGACTTTACCTCTATGCAGGAAGTTTCTACATGGATAAATGTAGAGGGGTTGTAAATAGACCAGATGTAAGGCCTTCAGTTAAAGTACGCTCCAGACAAAATTGAAAATTAAACCAGGGTATCAGGGGCGGACTGACAACTCATGGGGGCCCCGGGCAATAGGGGATCATGGGGCCCCTGTGTCCTTGCCCAAACTCAAAAAAGCCTATGAAAAAGGTACTAGGGGCATCTCATGGGGCCCCCTACTGACCCCGGGCCCTCGGGCAGTGCCCGAGTTTCCAAATGGTCAGTCCGCCCCTGCAGGGTAAGTACACAGAAGGAACACACAGGCTGATCAAGGATTTAGTTTTTTATGCAGGAACTGCTATAATGTACCATTCCACCTAACACCCCTAAGACCCCCATTGCCCCTTGCTGTCTCTCACATACTGAAAATAAAACTGTGTGTGATATTCTACTCAGCCATTCACTGGATTCAAACCTGCCTGAATTTGATTAGTGATATATGTAGCGGAGAGAGAGAAACCTACATTTTGGCTGTGTATAATCAAAGTTTGATTAAAAGAAAACCAAAAACTGACTTACATCACCATATAGAGGCTTTTCAGGCTGTATGAAAAAAAACTTAAAAGCATCTACAAATCCTGTAGCTGTTGACTTTTAATAAAAGGACACTTACTTGTCCAAGGATCCAGCGATGTCCTCACCCAGACCGCATTTTCATTGGTCTTTGGTCTCCCTAGCGCTGGCATGTTTACTAAGCGAAGATGGCTGTGGCTTCAAAGCCAGCTTCCCACTGTTCATGCTCGAGCCACGCTGTGCTTCTCTAATGGCCCGGCAGTCTTCTGGGAGAAGGGGGTTAACTTCTGTTCAGATCTTCTAGACCAGGGGTGTCAAACTGGAGGCCCTCCAGCTGTTGCAAAACTACAAGTCCCATCATGTCTCTGCCTTTGGGATTCATGCTTGTAATTGTCAATCTTGCAATGCCTCATGTGACTTGTAGTTTGGCAACAGCTGGAGGGCCGCCAGTTTGACACCCGTGGCCTAGATGATCCAAGCAACAGTTGGAGTTGGTACCTCTCAAAACCAGGTACCCACTCCCCCCAGAAAAATAATTGTATCCAAAAGTGATACAGGTGGGAAAGCAGAAGTTCTCCTTTTGGGTGAAATTCTGCTTTAAGCAAAAGGCCATCATAATTCCATTTAGAGAGATTACCTACACTGAAGTGTCCAATGGACCAGGAAAAGCATATACAGGTAATCTGTTCAATTTGCAAGAGAGCCGCCAATAAAAACTAGTCAGGTAAGGTTGAGTCTTGCAGGAAAAAGGATTGGGAGAAAGGAGAGAACAGTGGGACCTGGTCATGACTCTTATCTTTCTTGATGCAAGTATACTTAAATCTAATTTTCAGCTTGTTTGTCATAATGTCTCACTCTATACAGTTTTTTTTAAGGTGACCCTGTCATCAATGTCCTGCAGCGAATGAGTAGTCAGCAGAATAAACCACAGCATGCGGTAGGGAAGTCGATACTCTGCAATCTGAAAGGTGGAATACCTCCTGCAACAAATGAGGAATGAAGTGGCAG
This sequence comes from Staurois parvus, assembly GCF_062004578.1. Taxonomy (NCBI): domain Eukaryota; kingdom Metazoa; phylum Chordata; class Amphibia; order Anura; family Ranidae; genus Staurois; species Staurois parvus. The sequence continues at coordinate 41,696 of NW_028318860.1, read as the reverse complement.
AGTTTCAATAAATGAGCCTTATGTTTTAAAGTGTGGTGTCAAATATTTTGCAGATAATTCTCCCATGCCTAGGACTCTGATCTTTGTCTCTTTATCTGTCATCACCGATCCATCACTAATTAGGTGATTTTATCAGTGCTGCTAAGCCTTACTGTCCTTTCTCATAAGAACTTTACCAGTAAGACCATGAACCAGAGCACCACATGGAGCTCAGTTCTGAAATTCTATGGGAAGACATCTATTTTTGCTCCATTTTTCTGGTTGAAATACTCTATTAAAGAGCAATACCACTTAAAAGTTTATATTGTTATAGATGGCATCTGGAAAGCCCAGAGCAAGAAAGAAATGGGAACTTTTGGCCTGGAAGGGAAACACAACCCAATTCCCAACACAGAATGTATTGCAGTGCTGCAATTATTGGTGAGTAAGGTGAATGTAGTCTTACAGGGTTAGTTCAGCTTTTTAGAAATAACTTACCTCCATGGGTGATGAGCTGTCTGTCTCAGTGCCCATGCAGCTGGCACAGATATTAAATACCTGCTCTTCTTCTTTCTGCAGCTCTTCCAGAACAGATCAGTACGATGCTCTGTGCCTGGTAATGATCAATCAGAATCGCTCTGAACTGTGTCAGAAGTGCTGAAGTAGAAGTGAGGGCATTTCAAATCCCCCATCCGTTTCAACAGCTGCTTGGGCACTGACAACTCACCACCCATGGAAGTAAGTACAGGGACTGGGAGGATACTGTTAGTTCACATTTTCTTTTCTTTATGTGCCTAAAGGTGTGAATTGTTGTTAATAATAGTAGTATCTGTATTTTTCTCAGGTCAGGTTCCCTTCCTGTTCCAAAGACGCTGATTTTATCCGGTTCCCATCCGGCCTATGGCTGAATGGCGGCCAGCAAAAACCCTACTATGGTAACATTGTACTACTTTGGTCATAGTGAAATATGAAAAAAAATCTTAAAAAAAAGAAAACAATTGTAATAAAAAATGAAAAATATAAAAAATAAAAACAAATTATATTTTTTTTTTTTCATACTGTCACCAGTCAGTGTCCCTGTTCACCGCCATGCCAGTTATATGATGATGCTGTACTGCACTGGTGACAGTATGTAAAAAAAAAATAGTGAAAATTATTTTTTTTATTTTTTCATTTTCTTAAAAATTATGACAAAATAAATACAACTTCAAAAATCTCGCCATGCCTCTTATGAAGTATGTCGGACTGTCTACTTTGCAAAAAGGGGTCATTTGGGGGATATCTGTACTGTTCTGACATTCTTGGACCTCAAAGAAATTAGATTGACTGTCAGTACTTCAGGATTGATCAATTTTCAGATATATCCCATAGTTTGTGAATTCTATAACTTTCCTACAAACTAAAAAATACATCCTAATTTGGGTTATTTTCACCAAAGACATGTAGCAGAATACATCTCGGCCTAAATTTATGAAGAACAATTATTTATTTGCAAACTTTATAACAGAAACAAAGAAAAACGTGTTTTTTTTTAAATTTCGGTCTTTTTTTGTTAACTTAGCAAAAAATAAAAACCCCAGTGTTGATTAAATACCACCAACAGAAATCTCTAGTTGTGTGAAGAAAATGATAAAATTGTAGTTTGTGTACAATGTTGTATGACCGCGCAATTGTCATTCAAAGTATGAGAGCTCTGAAACATGAAAAATGGCCTGGGCAGGAAGGGGTTAAAAGTGCCCTGTATGGAAGCGGTTAATATATAGAACAGGAACTATGATATAGCTTTATTAAAGGTTGACTGCTGTAATATTAAAGCTGAAGTTTATATCAATATAGCAATGTAGCTTGGATCAATGTTAGTATGCATGTTACATACCTGTGGGATCCCTCTGGAAGCTGGAAATTGCTACTCCACTCCACTAGCTTCCTGGTCTCTCCTCTAGCTTCCTGGTCATCTGGTGAGCGGCCCATCTGCATTCTGAATGAGGTCATTCGCTTGGCATGGGTGTCACTCTGTCAATACTTTGCATTTTTTCAAGGAATGCAAAGTGCTCTCTGATTGGATGAGGTGGAGAGGCGGGGCATCATAATTTCCACCTTGCCCATTCAGAGGACACTTTGCATTAATTGAGACAATGCTAAGTTTTTTTCTGAATGGCACCCATGCCAAGTAAGTGACCTCCTTTGTTCACTAAGTAGCAGGGCAGCTGCTCATCATGGGACCCAAAAGCTTGCAGAGATTACTGAAATCTGGGTGCCTATTACAGTGATTTCCAGCTTCCATGCTGGATCAATACCATGCCTAAACTTTAGCATTAGGCTCCATTCACACCTCAGTATTTTGTAGTGCAAACCTTGAAGCCCCAAAATGCTCAGGAAGAAAAAAAATAATGCATCTCCATGGTGGTGGTTCACACTCGAAGCCAAATGCCTGAAGCTCAAAAATGTTTTGGGACTGCGTTTGTAGCTCAAATTGGGCAGATTGCTGCATTTTTTCAGTTCACATGAATGCTACCCCTCCATGTCCCGGGCATTGACAAGAGTGAGCACACATACAGAAGGCACCTCTGCATGGAGGATGAGTAGGCCCAGATGTCTCTGTTTGGAGAGCAGAAAGCACTGTAAAACACAGAAAAAACCAGGCAGGAGATGAAAATAACCCAGGAAGCAAATGATGTAACAGATGATATTTTTCTCTACTGGCTAATATAAAAACACCAGAGCTTCAAAATGCTTGAAAACTCAGTACAAAAATGCGCAAAAACGCACATCGAAATGCCCTAAAAAAACCTGTAAAAATGCAGCGCTCAATTAGAACCTGTTAAAGGGAGGTAGTAAAGGGTTAAATTAGTAAAATGGCTTATTGAGATCAACAACTGAAACACCATGGGAACAGTCATACACATAATGCATGGTTACGCCAAATCTCACTGTAAATATACAAACCATATTCAGCTTTGTCCTTGGGAGAGTCTTGTAATTTTTTTATGATTTATTGCATAGATTGACTTTCAAGGTCAGCAAAAGTTGAGTATAAAATTCTGCTTTTTCATGTTCAAATAGCGCAGAGAGCACACATTCACAGCTACATCATGTAAATATTTGCACACACTTCAAAGTTTACCTTCTATTGATTGGTATGAGCCAGTGGCAGTTTATTAAATTACATATAGATAAGTTGCTTTGTTGCTACATGACTAGAGTATATCAGGTTGGAATGTTCACAGACAAGGTCAAGTATATAAAAAGACAAAGTCCACCAAAATAGATAAGGGGGGGGGGGGTGAAGGGGTACGTGGGTTGAGCCTGTGAGAGGGTTAGGAAATCTGGCCCCATCACAGCTTCCCTTTCTGATAAACCAGGATCAACTACTGTTATCCACTCCTCCTTTCTTTATTGGGGTTGCTTGATTACAACTTTGATGTTTGGCAGAGATTCACAGATTAAAGGCTCACTTGTACTTGTGGTGCCCTCTGAAGAGCGATCCAATCTGCAGTAGACTGCTCTTCAGAGAGCTTTTGACAGGCAATGAGGAAGTGTTATGTTGCCCAAGCAGTTGTGGGGCATTTGACAGGCAATGAGGAAGTGTTATGTGTCCCAAGCAGTTGTGGGGTGAATGGGTCTCATTTGATGGTTGGTACTGACAGGAACGCGGGATCGCTGCCACCAATATGCGACGATCCCACGATCGCTGTCACCAAAATGTGACAACTGCGGCATCAGACCCCAGCCCTTCTCACCAAGCTCGTGACCAAAGGACTAGCCAATCTAAAAATGCGCTGTCATGTACGTAACAATGCTACACTCAGCTGTACCCTGCACAACGATTTTCCAGCTAATTGGACCACAATCGATGCACCGGCAGCCTGAATGCGATTGTTACTGGGTCAGGTTAATTACGCAATTAACCCTTCACACTGCCACCACCTCCTTTTTGTACAGAGAAAGAGGAAACTCAGTGATATCAGCTATAACACTATAATGGTTGAGATAATCGTCTGTATAAAACGGTCACCGCAGGCCGGTTATACAGAGCGTTAAACAAACACAGTAGCGTCTCTTTTAGAGGCAGGAATTCGTAAATTGCAATAAAAAAGCTTTAGAAACAGTTCAACACTTTCAGAAGGAAAGATTTATTACTAAAAGGTCAAACGGGTGCAATAAAAATATTTACAGAACAAGATGTAACTAAGACATATATATAAATATACAGAGACCAACAGCAAAGAGATATCAGAGAGAGGTGAAAGGGTTAAGGTACTTGCCAAAGTCCTGGGTTAGCAGATCCAAGTTTCAGAGCGAAAGGGCACAGGTCTCCCCAGGTGGTACTGATGTTAAAATGGGAGACTTCTTCAACTTAACTTTCTTAGGTCTGACAGCCCAATTTGTAGTTCCCCAGCAGGGGGTGTCTCTGAAGTCAAGGACCAATACCCCGTGTAGGGCGTGGAGGTCTGGGCGTAGCCCTAAACTAGAACCAAAATCTCGTTTAGTTCATATTTTGGCTCATAACTTTTCTTATGCACAAGTGACACTCCACCCGCGGGTAGATTATTATGCAGAAAATACAAAGAAACAGCGCAAATAAACACCCTATTTCAAATAATACAAACTTAAAAGTGATAAGATCAATAAAAAATGTCCAAATAAAAAGAATTTTCTAAAAAAATCATAATAAAAGTCCTTATTCCCAAGTGATAACAAATATATATATATATATATATATATATATACAGTGGGGCAAAAAAGTATTTAGTCAGCCACCAATTGTGCAAGTTCTCCCACTTAAAAAGATGAGAGAGGCCTGTAATTGGCATCATAGGTAGACCTCAACTATGAGAGACAAAATGAGAAAAAAAATCCAGACAATCACATTGGCTGATTTGGAAAGAATTTATTTTCAAATTATGGTGGAAAATAAGTATTTGGTCAATATCAAAAGTTCATCTCAATACTTTGTTGTATATCCTTTGTTGGCAATGACAGAGGTCAAACGTTTCCTGTAAGTCTTCACAAGGTTGGCACACACTGTTGCTGGTATGTTGGCCCATTCCTCCATGTAGATCTCCTCTAGAACAGTGATGTTTTGGGGCTGTCGCTGGGCAACACAGACTTTCAACTCCCTCCAAAGGATTTCTATGGGGTTGAGATCTGGAGACTGGCTAGGCCACTCCAGGACCTTGAAATGCTTCTTACGAAGCCACTCCTTCATTGCCCGGGTGGTATGTTTGGGATCATTGTCATGTTGGAAGACCCAGCCACGTTTCATCTTCAATGCCCTTGCTGATGGAAGGAGGTTTGTACTCAAACTCTCATGATACATGGCCCCATTCATTCTGTCCTGTACATGGATTAGTCGTCCTGGTCCCTTTGCGGAGAAACAGTCCCAAAGCATGATGTTGCCACCCCCATGCTTCACAGTAGGTATGGTGTTCTTTGGATGCATTTCAGCATTCTCTCTCCTCCAAACACAACGAGTTGTGTTTCTACCAAACAGTTCTATTTTGGTTTCATCTGACCATATGACATTCTCCCAATCCTCTTCTGGATAATCCAAATGCTCTCTAGCAAATATCAGATGGGCCCGGACATGTACTGGCTTAAGCAGGGGGACACGTCTGGCACTGCAGGATCTGAGTCCCTGGCGGCATAGTGTGTTACTGATGGTAGCCTTTGTTACGTTGGTCCCAGCTCTCTGCAGGTCATTCACTAGGTTCCCCCTTGTGGTCCTGGGATTTTTTCTCACCGTTCTTGTGATCATTTTGACCCCACGGGGTGAGATCTTGCATGAAGCCCCAGATCGAGGGAGATTATCAGTGGTCTTGTATGTCTTCCATTTTCTAATTATTACTACCACAGTTGATTTGTTCACACCAAGCTGCTTGCCTATTGCAGATTCAGTCTTCCCAGCCTGGTGCAGGTCTACAATTTTGTGTCCTTCGACAGCTCTTTGGTCTTCACCATAGTGGAGTTTGGAGTGTGACTGTTAGAGGTTGTGGACAGGTGTCTTTTATACTGATAACAAGTTCAAACAGGTGCCATTGATACAGGTAATGAGAGCGGGACAGAGGAGCCTCTTAAAGAGAGAAGGTACAGGTCTGTGAGAGCCAGAAATCTTGCTTGTTTGTAGGTGACCAAATACTTATTTTCCACCATAATTTGCAAATAAATTCTTTCCAAATCAGCCAATGTGATTGTCTGGATTTTTTTTCTCATTTTGTCTCTCATAGTTGAGGTCTACCTATGATGCCAATTACAGGCCTCTCTCATCTGGGAGTGGGAGAACTTGCACAATTGGTGGCTGACTAAATACTTTTTTGCCCCACTGTATATATATGTGTGAAAAAATGGATAGTCCAAACTAGGAAATTACTTCCACCATTCTCCAGTGAGAAAACCAATAACAACCGCACTCACCAGATGGAGGTGAGTAATACACCTTTTGGGATATCTAGGGATCCCAAGCCCCCTCTAAAACTCATAGACTCCTTTCTACCATAAATGATTTGGGAAGAACTTCTTATTGGCTCCTGCCTTGTCCTCACTCCAGACTCCACAGCAGTGCAAAGGAAAGAAATATAAAATAGTGTAATCCTGCTACTACTTTATAATGCTAAAAAACATAGCCAGACCACTCACATTTGTCAGATGAAAAAACAGCCTTTTTTATTGCCTCCATAGGCTCACATAAAATCCAGTGTTTCCATGCTCCATAGTAGAAACCTCACAGCCTGGTCAGCAGGAGATAACAGGACAATGTTCAAACAATTCTCAAAATGGCCGCTTGGAACGCAATGCACAGCGTGCGTTCCACTCACCGGATATGACATGGGACGCCAAGACCAAGGTCTTGAGAACGCCCTGTGGATGGGGCGAAACGCGTTGATGCGTTGACGTCCCGTGTCATATCCGGTGAGTGGAACGCACGCCGTGCGTTGTGTTCCAAGCTGCCATTTTGAGAATTGTTTGAACATTGTCTTGTTATCTCCTGCTGATCAGGCTGTGAGGTTTCTACTATGGAGCATGGAAACACAGCTCACCTCCTCCTGGCTCTTTCCTCTCCACTTTTTCTAGGAAGTGTAATGGGGACTGGGGGGGGGGGGGGTGTCATTTGCTAGGAGAAAAAAGAGAGAGAGAAAATATGTAAACTCTCTTGAGCTCTCATTTGGGGGGGTGCACAATTTGTGTGTTGCCTAGGGCAGCATAAAACCTAAACACACCACTGATCACCGCCACACCAGCACCAGTGTCTCTGACCACCACCACACCATTACCAGTGTCCCTGATCACCGCCACACCAGTCCCAGTGTGCCTGATCACTACCACTCCAGCCACCATGTCCCTGATCACCACACCACCAGCCACTGTGTCCCTGATCACCACCACACCAGCCACCATGTCCCTGACCACCACCACACAAGTACCAGTGTCCCTGATCACCGCCACACCAGTCCCAGTGTGCCTGTTCACCACCACACCAGCCACCGTGTCCCTGACCACCACCACACAAGTACCAGTGTCCCTGATCACCACCACACAAGCACCAGTGTCCCTGAGCACCACCACACCAGCACCAGTGTCCCTGACCACCACCACACCAGTACCAGTGTCCCTGTTCACTGCCACCGCAGTCCCAGTGTGACTGATCGCTATCACAAGATGTCACCATAAGGACTTGTTCACATGTGTGAGGCTTTCTGAAGAGCCATTCATATTCGGATCATGTCCTCATTTGTTTTACCCCTTGGACCTTTCACAAGCACCCCCATTCACTAGAATGGTTGTGATCTGCGGGCATAAGGAGGAATATAGTTCCTGCCATAGCTGCACAGTAAAGCATCACAGCCACTGCATGTGTACACCCCTCTGCAGCTGCCTCTGCAGCTAATGGGAGTAGCAGTTGAGGGGTAGTAAGACTGCTGCTCATCCGTGTGGTTTTACTGCCCCCCCCAATCTCATGTGTGAATGAGCCCTAATAGGGTGGCCAGTCACACTTCTTTGATCACCATCATACCACACAGTGTAACTAGAATCAGTATTCCTGATTGCCACCACACCAGACCAGTGCAGCAAGCCACAGTTTTCCTGATCACCACCACACCAGTCTCAGCTTTACTAGAACAGTGTATGCCAGCAACAGTGTTCCTTATCACTACTACACCAGTCACAGTGTCACCACACCAGTGTAAGTCAGCAGCAGTGTTCCTGATTGCTGCCACACTAGTCCCCAGACCAGTATAAGCTAGCAACAGTGTCCCTGATTACCGCTACACAAGTCCCACTGTCACCAGACCAGTGCAGCTACCAACAGTGTTCCTGATCACCGCCACACCAGTGCAGTGTTGCCTCTGCATGGCATCTGTACTAACCTTGGTCTACTTGTCTACCATGTTTTTACTTGCTGCCTGATCCAATACTTTGCCTGTTTGCTGACTATGCCTCTGCCTTCCACCTGAACTGATTAATCTGTACACCTGACTGATTATGCTCCTGTGAGATACCAGTCCCAGCCATCCCTTGTAAACAACTGCACTCCTAGAACCACAGAAACTCTTTTGTTCCTCCTTTCTTTATCCTCCTGCATTTCCTGGCCAGTGAACATGGCATTCCTGGGTGCAGCCACATGCCAGTAGGCTAGGCTTGCTTGGCCTAAAAGGACAGGGTCTGCTATAGGTGACATAACATTAAGCTATATTCCCTGACCACTCATACAGAGGCAACTATTACGGTATATTGGTTGACAGAATTGGTTGATTTGTGTGATACACAAGATACAATGTCTGGTACATAATCAGCCAGCCACTAAAAAAGTTTCACACATGAAGTATCATCATACTCGGGAGGAGTACTATTAGGTGTTTTGAGTTGTAATTCCATGTATGCCTATGCTGTCTGTGCGAAATGTCTTATTAAATGGACAGCTTTGTGTAAAAAAAAATGTTTTTCTTTCCTCATGTTCCAAAAACTTGTGGCTAAAATGAAGTCTTCACAAGACTCATCATGCCTTTTAAGATACACCTTTGAGAGTTTACTCTCCAAAATGTGGTTATCTTGTGGGTGTTTCCACTGTCCTGGTGCTCCAGAGCCTCCAAAAACGTGGGCGTAGTCAAGAAATTAGAATGTGTAATTTATTCCCCTAGAAAGCCGAAGGCTCCTTGGATTGTGGGCCTCTCTGTGTCCTTAGGTTGTGAAAATGTTTCACCCGTGTTATTGCCACACTCAGAAGGCGTAGCTCAATGTGCTATGGGGTGTAATTCTAAATATGTCTTTGCTGTTTGTTGGAAATATCCTATTAACTTTGTGTACAATAAATATATTTATATTTTCTTTCCTGCATTTTCCAAAAACCTAAGGCAAAAAATGACATTTTCAAAAGATTCACTATGCCTTCAGAAAATACATTAGTTGATTTTTTTCTAAAATGGGTAATTTTGTGGGAGTTTACACTGTCGTGGTGCTCCAGGGCCTCCAAAAATGTGATAGGTAGTAAATAAATAGATGTGTAATTTATGCCCCTGGAACGCCTAAAGGTGCTCCTTGGATTTTAGGCCCCATTATGCATTTAGACTGTGAAAAAGTCTTTCACATGTGGTATCCCCATACTCAGGAGGAGTAGCAGAATGTGTTTTGGCCTTTAATTGTAATAAGTATGTATATGCTCTGTGTGAGAAATAACTTGTCAAAATAACAACTTTGTGAAAAAAAAACAAATTTTATTTAAATTCTTCATTTTCCAAAAAAAGTAACAAAAAAAATTACAGCTTAAAAAAATTGACTGTGACACCTACTAAAACCCTTGGGGTGTATACGTTCCAAAAAGGATCATTTGGTAGGTATTTGTACTGTCCTGGCATTTTGGGGGCCCCAGGAATTGAAGTAGGCAATCAGTACAGCAGGATTGATACATTTTGAAATATATGTACTATACCACCAAAAGAAAGCTCTATCTGTCTAAAAAAATAATAAACATTTCATTTGGGTACAGTGTTGTGTGACTGATTATTTGTCATTTGTGACAGCGCTAAAATCTGCAACAAATGGCCTGAGCAGGAAGGAAGTGAAAGTATCTGGTTTGAGGTGCCTAAACTGTACAATATATCTTTTACACTGTCATATCGCTGTATACTAAACAAAAATTTGTTTTGTTAAATTCCTTTGACAACAGTCACCTCACCTTCATTGAATGACAAGTTGGATCTAGCAGGAAAATCATCTGAAATGGTATCTTCCATTTTACCTAGCATCAGGGATAATTTTATATTTAGACTGCTGTGACGTTATTCCTGTTCCCTTAATTATTTTTGACCTTCAAGGAATATTTGCCTAGTCCTTAGCCCATCTCCTTCTAAGGCCTTCCTAACTATGAGCCAAAAAAAACATCCAATTGAACTTTCCTTACCAACAGCAATTAGCCATAAGCATTCTGTTTGATTGGCTAGATTGGAAAACAATCAACTAGCATCTATGAGCAGCTAGATACTTTGCATTTTTCTTCAGGTATGTGCACACATTGTACTAATTTAAAGTGTTACAAAACCCAGGACCCTGCATTCACTATATCTGGTCTCTCACAGTACACAGAACATGGAAATGCAATTATTTTAGTAAATATAAATACCATTTCTCATCAGAAGTATATAGCAGTCTTGTGACTTCTATCAGTATCCAGATGAGCACTGCTTAAAGCTTGTAGGAGGAGTTTTCATTCTGCTCAGACTGTCCTATGAGGCTGCATAACCCCTGACCCTCTGTTTGGACAGTGCTGATTGGCTCTGTGCTGATCACATGCACTCTCCCCCTCAAAAACAAAAATTCTCTAGCCATGAGCATGGACAGAGTGGCTCCTAGAGCTCTGTACTATAAGCAAATGAATTGGGGACAGTAGAAGAAGGGGAGGATCAGAGAAGACAGGATCACACAGCATTTTTACACAATGTGGAGTATTAACCCCTTAGGTTCCACAGTGAGTATAACAAGCATGCTTTACTTCATATATAGACTGATTTTGCTGTTGTGGGTTTAGTAACACTTTAAGGACAGACATTTGCCTTTAAAACTCTGTAATGAAGAGTACACTAGCCTTTTTTATATTTATCAATTCCAAGCTATATCTGTTATATTCTGATAATTTTCTGACATTTTCAAAAGGTTATCTTAAAATATTAGAAAATATCTTAAACATAAACCAGTTTATTGAAATGATGCAATTTACTGTATATATACTATAATGATGGAATAGAAGTGAAGAATAGGTAAGGAACCCAAAGGACACAAAAACCAGTTTGATGGATCTTCAGCTGAAAATATATCTGCTCAGATACAGTATGTTTCAAATAAACAGAGAAATGCAAGCACTGTTCAGAAACTGTCCAGAAAAAAATGGACAATGGGGACAAATGCAGCTACTAAAAGAATAACGCCTTCTCCCTAAGTCTGAGTTCACACTGATGCGGTGTGCAATTCGCAGCAGTTTCTGTGCGAATTCCGCACCGCATCAGAATCGCACCCCGTTCATGCGGACCTCTGCCGGTGTGTGAGTTAAGTTAACAACTCCCTGAAAACGGTCTACAAAAGGTGGTGCAATGTGCAGAATCGGATCACATAGGTGTGAATAACCATGCGATCCAATTCTAGTGCGGACGAAAAAAAGGGTCTTGCACCTTCTTGGTGTGGATGCAGTGTATTTGAGCCATACATAAAGTATGGCTCCAATCGCACCACACACAATTCGCATGTGATTTGCACAGGAATGTGATGCGGTTCATGTGCTTATCACATGCGATGTACCACACAGCATATGTGTGAACCCAGCCTTAATATAATTAGTTAGAAATTAAACTTTGTTTTGCAGTGACTCCTATATACTCAGGGGTAGGAAGTTATCTGAAAAAACTCTACTTTGTGGCACCAGAGTAATCCAAATACCTTTTACGTTATTCAAGGCACTTAGCACTTGTTCCATCTTGAATAAAAAGTAATTCAGTGTAGCTTAGGGTATGGTTGCCATCATCCCTATTTCCATAATAGAAAAAACTACATCTTACATTTAATGGGCATATACAAAGAAACAAATTAATTTGAAAGATCAACATTTTATTTGAACAAATTTGTTTTGTTTGGCAAACCAGCACATATCAGGTAAACATTGCATATTGACTGATATAAAATACAACATTTTAACAACTTATCCACGTTGCAAAATTGTAGTTGTTGCAATATGTAGCAAGTGGTATCCTCTAAAGCTGATTTCTACCTTGCAACCTCAAGGTTTGACTGCAGATATATTCAGCCTCGGATCCAACATGTTTCGAATACATTAGCACAAATTCTTCCTCAAGGAAAGAATACCACAGTATAACAATAATTATTGTCAATGATCAATTATTATTAAATATCTTTATAATTATGTAATGATAAAACAAACCATATAGGGTACATAACTTACATAACCACCACAAACAATCAAAAGAAGATGTTTCACTTTGTAAGAAGCTGAGTCTCCTCCAAGAATGAGGCCATCGATTAAATGTGCAAAGACCTTGGGTGCCACATCACAAACACTGTCATAACAGAACATATCTAAATGTAATGCAGTATATAATAACTTTAGAAGTACAACAAGGCATCGAGTATAAACAGGAATGAGTTTATAAATCTACATATCCCCTTATCCAATATTGTTGGGGACAAAAACTATATAGATCATGGTGGTATATATCCTTTTAATGGACATGTAAAGGGAGGTTATAGGTTAAAGTTATAAGGTTGCAAAGTGGAAATCAGCTTTAGGGGATACTACTGGATACATATTGAACAACTAAAATTTTTTAAAGTGAATAAGTTGTTAAAATTGTTGTATTTTATATTGGTGAATATGCAGTGTTTACCTGATATATGCTGGTTTGCCAAACAAAAGAAAGTTGTTCAAATAAAATGTTGATATTTTAAATAATTTGTTTCTTTGTATATACTCCAAGGTTGCCTTAAAAATCCCATTAAATGTAAGATGTAGTTTTCTCTATAAAGGTGTTCCATCTTTGCTGGCATTAGCCAAAAATTCCATGTGCAAGAAAACAAAATGTTCTCAATACACGCTTCATCAACTCAGTAGGCACTTTATTTTCTCATGGTTGCTTAGGAATCTGTATGTTTTTGTATTGTTAACATCCCTGCCCTTTTTTTCTGTTATCGGTGCCAGGAAGAAGAATAAACAGTACAAAAAGTGTATAAACACCCCCAAACATTACAAAAAAAATATTAGTAAAACATTAACTTGTTTATTCCAACACAAAATAAAGTATACACATTAAAGTGCCAACATAAAATTAGCTGGAATTTCCAGAAGTTTAATAAAAGGAAGTAAAAAAGTCCCACTAACTCACCCTGAACATGCTTGTTCCTTCTTCTGATCTGGGGTTCAGCCTGTTCCAAGAAAGAATACAATAGAAACTTCCAAAAGAGAAAATCATCACTTTAATTAGTCCTTTAAAAACATTGCATACACTGTGTTTTTGCACCAGCTTGGTGTTTTTTTTTTTGTTGTTTAAGGAGCTGGTCATCTTTTGGAAAAGTTTAGATAAAAGGAAGCCCAAAATGACTACTTTAGAGCATAATTCAATCAATTAGCTGTACATTGTACAGTTTGGTTTATCTATGACCTCACACTTGGTGATGAATGAATGTGCCAATAATCAATTTCAGGCAATTTATTTTACATAAAAAAACCACATAAATAAAAATGCATATTTTGAATTGGATTGAAGTCAATAGGGAATAATTTTAATGGTAACTGTTGGAAGGCTGCTAGACAAGCTATTGTCACCCAAATGACATGGGAAACCCCCACACATCTGTGGAAAACTTTGCTAATACAAAAAAGTACAATGTGTGTTAGCACAACTCCTTGTAGTCTCAACCATGTAACACCTTGGCAAAGCAGGAGCACATTTAGGAGACAGATGTCACTCAGATCACCAGTTATACTTTTCATGAAAGCTACAGATTTAAAAAGATTGAAAACAACTTTTGAAATTACACTGGCACATTAGAACTTATGTGAGATTTTAGTGATTGACCTTAGATGTACTTTAGCCCTGGTTCACACTGAATACAACGCTGAAATCGTGCGACTTTACTTGAAGTTGCATAATTTCAAAGCCACATGTCAGTGTGACTTCAGGTATGACTTGTAAGACATCTGAGTGACTTCATGCACAGATGTCTATGACAGTTGCACCCAAAAATTGCCAAAAGTAGTGCAGGAGCTACTTTCAAAATCAGGTGCAACTCCTTCAGAGTTGCATCGATTAGAACAGTGCCATAGAGGACAAATAGTCGCATCGGTGTGAATGGGGGCTTAAGAGTTTGTTTATTTATTTCTATTACAAATTATACCATGCAAAGGAACTTCTAGAAGATACAGTACCAGATGGGCAGGGCAATGCTTTGACATTATGCAAAAAGTTTCACACTGTTTATTTATTTGCCTCTGTTCTGTCCCAGCATATCCTGCATCTTCTTTTGGACAGTGTAGTACTACCCCATAGAAGCAGTTGGATAGAATGGGTCCTCTCTTCTGCACTTCAACCTTTTCAAGACCCTCAGCCTCTCTTACCCCTGGTTCACATATTGGCGTTCCTGCGGACCGTGTTTTGTACGGGCACAAGAGCCCATTCATTTGAATGGACTCCCGTGCCGTGGGACACGCAGGGAAGAAGTCCCTGCACTTCTTCTGAAAACGCAGTTCCCAGTACAGTTGCAATTTCCAGTGCGGGTGGCATGCCGTTAAAATTAATGGCACCTGCTCGCTGGTCTGCATTGCTCTGTGCGGGTGGAGCGGCTGCACAGAATTTTGTGCAGATCCGCAGCGGTACCACCCGCACATATGTGAACCTAGCCTGACACACAAGGTTGAGTGCACAAAAATACAGGACATCATCGAAATTAGTACTTAGGAGTAGATTTACTAAAGCCAGTGCACTCAGACTTTGGTGCAGTTGTGCATGGTATTCAATCAGCTTCTAACTTCAGCTTGTTCAATTATTCTTTGCCAATAAAACCTGTAAGCTGATTAGTTTCTATTCAGAACTGAACCAGATTTTACAGTCTTCAGTTTTAGTAAATAACCCGCTTAGTACCCAAGATTAGTGCTATTGGAAAAAAAACAGGCACCGAACCAGGTAGTAAAGGTAGGCTTAATATCTTTTGTTATCCATTATAGCTGGTAACTAGGCAAGCATGAAATTGATTAACAATAATAACAACACAACTTAGCATACAAAATTAACAGTAAGGACTAGGCATGAGATGATATTTGGAATCCAGATCAGCACAAACAGTAACAAGGCCACCTCAGGTGCAGCAGTGAGCTGTAGTAAAGTGTATTCTACTGAGGACTTGAATTATACTGCCAAAGTGCATTTATGGCAGTGATGCTAGCCTTAGACTAGCTGGGTATGCACTGTCCAAAAGAAAGGGGGGATGGTAGCGGAGGGGCAAGGGGCAGGGGACTAAGGGGGCTTGCAGAATAATTATAATGTGAGAGGCAGTCCTTTGAGGATTTCTACTGCTGGCTATCGTTGGGGCCCTTTAAGAGCATCAGAGCAATTAACAACAGTCCTAATTATTCTGCATGCAGTATAAGTACTATATAGGCAAGGTATAGTCTTGGCACAGGTGCAAGGGTGGATGTGTTTCAGATGTGGTAAAGGTTTTGAACACTGCTGTATAGGTTTGGTATCAGAATGGTCTAAGTTTGGAACAAGTGCAGTATAGTGCGCAGCATGAGTATGGAATTGATTGGGTACACTTAGTGTCCTGCAGCTCTGAGTGGCTTACCCCATGCTAGCATTATCAACAATGGATGACTAGCCTTCTCACCAGTCCCTGAGATGCTTTGGTGACCTCTTGCTGTAGTGGGGGGAAGGGGGCCCTCAGTCTCTCTCTGAAAGCCTCCAGAAATCAGCAGTGAGAAACACAGGGTGCATGGATGTTCCAGTCTGCCTGCTGCAACATTGCATGTGATGTGATGTGGGCAGTGCTGCATTGCCTTTGAATGTTCACACTCTCAATATCAGGCTCGGATCATCACTGGGATGGTCTCCAGCTAGCAGGCAAATATCCAGACAGGTGCTCTATCTCTAAATCCCTTGGTGTCAAGAGGAAGAACTTTCCTGGAAAGATTTAAAAAAATCTGCTCTCTACCCCTCTTATTGCAAAGTGCATATTGGAATCTGTAGTGTAACCATTATAGTTTAGCCATTACATGGTTGCTGTCTCAAACCACAACTCCCAGGATTTCCAGTGCTTTGCAGAGAGCTCTATGGGCCTGTTTAGCTTTGACTCTCCCCTTGCTGGCTGGAGAAGGGTGGTGCAGCATAACATCAGTATCTTATTAGAGAGAGATAAGGATCTGGGAGTTTTGGTAGATCACAAGCTTAATAATGGCATGCAATGCCAAGCTGCATTTTCCAAAGCAAGCAAAATCCTTGCTTGTATTAAGAGATGTATGGGCTCCAGGGAGAGAGATATCATATTAGCCCTGTACAAATCATTAGTAACACCTCATCTGGAATATGCAGTTCAATTTTGGGCACCAATTCACAAAAAGGATATGCAGAGAAGGTGTTAGGTTCCTACCTGTGGTAGCCTCTAGCGTTCCACAGACTTGAGTCTCCCAAGGCTTGGAATCTAAGTCCCAACCTGCTTGTTCACCAGGGCCCCTGATGGTGGGGATGGACTTGGAGCAGGCCAAGACCAGGTCGCGGCCCCTGGGTTCACCCAGCTTCGGTAGAAGCACCACTGGAGGTGTATAGCAGGTGAGAGTCTGATGTGAGGAGGTAACAAGCGCAGCGTCGGGCAGGCCGGGTCGGTAATGGTGGAGGCAGCGTAGTACAACATCAGTAGGCAGAAGGATAAACAGGTCAAAAGCCGGGGTCGGTAACAGGAGATCAGAACGTGTAGGGTTAAGCAGGAGAATGGTCAGACAAGCCAGGGATCAGGACAGGAGACAGACAGCAAATCAGGGTCAGGCAGGGTCGGCAACAAGACAATCTTCAATACAGGAACTCACGACACAGGTAAGACCATACGGCAATGAGAGTCAGAACCTGACCTGTTTTAAATAGGGCGCCCTGCGTCCTGATTGGTGCCAGGCTCGCGTCCGTGATCGTGAGTGCGCATGCATGCCGCCGGTGCCCTGGTCCCAATGCTCGCACGCTAGTGCGGCCGGGCACATGCGCAGACTCGTGCGCGATCGCGGCCAACACTGGGGTCCCTGACATTGCCCCCCCCCTTACAGGCAGCCTCCGGATGCCCACCCGATTCCTCCTTTGAGGCTGGTTACGAAGGAACTCCCGCATTAATCTGGGGGCATGGAAATTCTGGGCAGGTTCCCACGAATTCTCCTCCAGCCCATAGCCTTTCCACTTGATCAGGTATTGCACCTGATCACCCCTTTTCCTACAATCCAAAATTGCCTCTACCTTGAATTCTTCCTCCCCGTTGATATCTATGGCCTCTGGAGGTCTAGACCTGCGGTCTAAAAAGGGGTCTGGAACTGCAGATTTTAGCAACGATACGTGGAAAACCGGATGTATCTTGAGGGGAGAGCCAGTTTAAATGCCACTTCATTAACCTTGCGTTCTACTTGGAAGGGTCCCACAAATTTGGGTGCCAATTTCCTAGATGGGCATGTCAGTTTTAGGTTGGCTGTCAACAACCAAACCCGATTCCCAGGGTGTATGATCAATTCTCCCTTTCTCCTCCTGTCACAGAACTTTTTACTATCTTCTTGGGCCTTAGCCATTGTTTCCTGTTTTAACTTGTTATTGGTAGTAAAGAATTCTAAGGTGCAGGGACTGAGTTCTCTGGAACCAGGTCTGGCAGGAAGGTAGGGTGGAACCCATAATTGGCAAAGAATGGGGATTGGTTGGTGGTGGAATGATTCGCATTATTATACGCGAATTCTGCCATTGGCAAAAGTGTCAGCCAGTCATCCTGCAGGAATGATGTATAACATCTCAGATATTGCTCGAGCGTCTGATTGGTTCGGTCTGTCTGCCCATTTGTCTGGGGGTGATATGCAGACGAGAAAGATAACTTAATCTCCAACCCCTTACATAGCGCTTTCCAGAATCTGGATGTAAATTGCACTCCCCGGTCCGAGACAATCTCTCTTGGCACTCCGTGAAGCCTCACAATCTCTTTAATGAACACTTGGGCTGTTTCGGAGGCAAATGGTGTCTTGGCTAGTGGAAGGAAATGGGCCATTTTAGAAAAGCGATCCACTACCACAAAGATCATGGTGTGATCTTGCGAGGGTGGCAATTCTACAATAAAATCTAAAGAGATCATACTCCAGGGTCGGTCAGGTATTGGTAAAGGTCTCAATAGGCCCCAGGCCTTGTCTCTGGTGGGTTTATTCCGGTTGCAGATGGGGCAATATCTCACGTACGCTTCACAATCCTTGGCCATATTTGGCCACCAAAATGTGCGTCGTGCCAAATCTATAGTCTTATGTATCCCAAAGTGCCCTGCTAGGGGATGGTCATGGCAGTAACCTAACACCAGGGACTGGACCTCCTTGGGTACCAAGATCTATTCCCCCCTCCAGAAAAGACCTTCCTTGTTCTGTAGTGAGATCCCAGGCAGGTCAGGAACCCGGGTGGAGGCAGCCTGCAGTTTAGACAACAGCTCAGATTGAAGCAATAGGAAGCTACCTGTTGGCGGGATGGTATCTGGCTGGAGTGTCTCTCTAGGGTCCTCAAACATCCGGGAAAGAGCATCTGGCTTAGTGTTCTTTGACCCAGGACGATAATTTATATGGAGATTAAACCTTGCAAAGAACAGTGCCCATCTGGCCTGGCGAGGACGGAGGCGTTTAGCTGTTTTCAAGTACTCGAGGTTTTTATGGTCGGTATAGATCAGAATGGGATGTAGGGGTCCCTCTAACAGATATTGCCATTCCTCCAGAGCTGTCTTAATGGCCAGTAATTCCTGATCTCCGATATCATAGTTCCTTTCCGAAGGGGAGAGTTTCCTAGAAAAGAAAGCCAGTGGGTGCATTAGCTCCTTGGCCCCTACTGTTTGTGACAACACTGCTCCTACAGCCACTTCTGATGCGTCTACCTCTAGTATATAGCGCAATGATGCATCAGGGTGGCTCAGAATGGGAGCCGTTGTGAACAGCTTTTTCAATGCCTCAAAAGCTGCCTGTGCTGCTAAGGTCCATTGGAAACGTACTCCCACCTTGGTGAGCTGGGTAATGGGTGCTACCAGGCCTGAAAAGTTCTTTATAAATTTTCTATAAAAGTTAGCGAACCCAATAAACCTCTGAACTCCCTTCTTATCCGTGGGGGCAGGTCATTCCAGGATGGCCGAGATTTTCTGAGGGTCCATAGCGATCCCCGAGGTGGAGATAATTAGACCTAGAAATGAGATGCTTTCTTGCTCAAAACAGCATTTCTCGGCTTTAGCGTAGAGTCCATGCTGACGGAGACTTTCCAGCACACTTCTGACATGTCCCCGATGTGCCTCCATAGACGAGGAAAATATCAAAATGTCGTCCAGGTAGACGATTACAAAAAAGTAAAGGAAATCCCTGAAAATGTCATTGACAAAGTGCTGGAAGGTTGCTGGCGCATTACATAACCTGAAAGGCATAACTAAACACTCCAAGTGCCCGAACCGAGTGCGAAGCGTCGTTTTCCACTCGTCCCCCTAACGTATTCATACCAGGTTATAGGCACCCCTGAGATCAAGCCTAGAAAAGATAGATGCTGTCTTCAGCCTCTGGAACAACTCTGGGACCAAAGGGAGGGGGTAGCGGTTTTTGACCGTAATTTTATTGAGGTCCCTGTAGTCAACACAAGGTCTCAGTGATCGGTCCTTTTTCTCGACAAAGAAAATCCCTGCCCCAGCTGGTGATGTGGAAGGGCGGATAAATCCCTTCCGGAGGCTCTCATCAATGTATTCCTTCAATGCCCCTAGCTCCCGTTCTGATAGTGGGAAAATGCGGCCGAAAGGGATTTCAGACTCTGGGAGCAGATCAATGGGACAATCATATGCCGGATGTGGGGGAAGAACCTCTGCCCCCCGTGGACTAAACACATCCAGGAATTGATGATAGGCCGCAGGCACAATATGGGCTAACTCGGCATCAGGGCTTACAGTTAATAGGGCCGGTGTATCTAGTGATAACCTATATAAGCAATGTTCCTGACAGTATAGTGAGGGGAACTGGACTGACCCGGTCTTCCAGTCAATTTGGGGGTCATGAGCTCGTAGCCAGGGGAGCCCCAGAATGACTGAAAATAGGAGGGATGCAATGGCGTCCAAACGGAGGAGCTCCTGGTGATGCCCCGCCATCTTGGTGTGTATAGGAGGGGTCTCCCGATCTACCGTCCCCGATTTAATTTGAGACCCATCTGCCAAGAAAATATTCAAACCATGCTCGATGGCGAGTAACGGTATCTGATGCTGGGTAGCAAAACCGAGATCGGCAAAGCAGCTACATGCCCCGGAGTCAATAATAGCCGTCACCTGTATGCTTCTTCCGGGGAGCTGAAATTACACAGGCACAGCCAAGTGAGTGGGTTTGCCTGCGCACACAGTAGATATAGTAGAAAAAATAGAGGAGGACTTATAGTATTTCTCCGGACAGGAGCGCACCATATGACCCGCTGCTCCGCAGTACAGACACAGATTGTTAGCTCGACGCCTCTGTCATTCCTCTGTAGAAAGGGAAGGCTGCATCAAGCCGAGTTGCATGGGCTCGGCCCCCTCTGATGGCTCTGGACTCCGATTGCCGACACTGACCCTTGGCATGATTGGTACCCTTGGCAACATCCATGAGGTTCTTTGCCCCTGGCTGGACCTCTCTTGTCTCCTTTCCCGCAATCTGCGATCGATTTGAATGGCCCAATCTATTAGGTCTTCCAAGGAGACAGGGACTCCTATTCTTGCCAACTCGTCCTTTAGTGGTTCCGACAATCCCAACCGGAATTGGTGGCGTAAGGCTGCGTCGTTCCATTGTGTGTCTCCACTCCAACGCCTAAACTCAGCAGCATAATCCTCCGCAGCCCGGCGTCCCTGTTGTAGGGAATAGAGGGCTGCCTCAGCTGAGGCAGCTCAATGCGGGTCGTCGTACAGCTGTGCCATTGCCTTAAAGAAGGTGCCTACAGTGCTCAAATGTGGGTGGTGGGCCTCCATCAGACGATGGGCCCATCCCTGAGGTTCACCCAGCAATAGGGATATAACAAATCCCACCTTCACCGATTCCAAAGAGAAGGTCCGAGGTTGCAGGTCAAAGTACAGCTGGCAGGAGTTCTGGAAGGCCCTGAACTTCCCTTGGTCCCCATTGAACCGCTCAAGGGTTGGTACTCTCGGTTCTGGCGGAGGAATGGAAAATGCTGCTCCAGTGGAAGGCCCTGCTGAACCCGTGGTGGGAGGCGTCCCCACTGTGCCTGATGTTGTGGGTGCCGGTGCGGCCAAGCTCTCAACCTGTCCCTCCAGGTGTTTGTATCCCTTTTCCAGGGTTTTCACAGCTCATGTGAGTGCCGCCAGATGTTGGCACATCTCTTCCCAGGGTGAGGGTCCTCCTCCAGACTCTTTCATGGCCGTATGGTTCTGTTAGGTTCCAACCGGTGGTAGCCTCTAGCGTTCCACAGACTGGAGTCCCCCAAGGCGCGGAATCTAAGTCCCAACCTGCTTGTTCACCAGGGCCCCAGATGGTGGGGATGGACTTGGAGCAGGCCAAGACCAGGTCGCGGCCCCTGGGTTCACCCAGCTGTGGTAGAAGCACCACTGGAGGTGTATAGCAGGTGAGAGCCTGTAATGGTGGAGGCAGCGTAGTACAACATCAGTAGGCAGAAGGATAAACAGGTCAAAAGCCGGGGTCAGTACCAGGAGATCAGAACATGCAGGGTTAAGCAGGAGAATGGTCAGACAAGCTAGGGATCAGGACAGGAGACAGACAGCAAATCAGGGTCAGGCAGGGTCGGCAACAAGACAATCTTCAATACAGGAACTCACGACACAGGTAAGACCATAGGGCAATGAGAGTCAGACCTAACCTGTTTTAAATAGGGCGCCCTGCACCCTGATTGGTGCCAGGCTCGCGTCTGCGATCGCGAGTGCGCATGCGTGAGCGCTGCTGCAATCGTGGGTGCCCTGGTCCCAATGCTTGCACACTAGTGCGGCCAGGCACACTGCGCATGTGCAGACTCGTGCGTGATCACAGCCAACACTGGGGTCCCTGACAGAAGGGCAACCAAACTGATACGAGGCATGGAGGAGATCAGCTATGAGGGAAGATTAGAGGAACTGAATTTATTCTCTCTTGAGATGAGAAGATTAACCCCTTTGTGCCTAAGGGTAAAACAAATCTTAACGCCTAAGCGCAATTTTGTAACTTTGACATGTGTTAGCAAAACCATACATATCATTACAACTACTTTGTGCATCCAGGCAGATTATACCTTGTTTTTTTCAGGACAAATTGGGTTTTTATTTGGTGTTAAATGGTAATGGATATCTCCTGATTTTTTTATCAGGAATAAAATAGGAACACGAAAAAAATTGGGGGCCCAAAATAGTAAAAAAAAAAATTTAAATTTAGCTGTATATTTCTTGCTACTACCATAACCTACCACAATAGAATAACCCAAAATAATTTCTCCTGCTCCTGATGATCACAGTGATGCCACATGTGTTAGTTATATATTAAATAAATGGTGTAGCGCTAAATACTAGAGCACAGTTTATACACACAATATATAAACATGCATGATATCACTCTAAGGGTGATCAATAGATACAAAAGTTCAATGTAATAGTGCGGATCATGGAGAGATCCCAAATCAAGGTGAGTGGACGTCCTGATCCAAGGTGTGATGGTAGGTGTGATCACACAAATAGGTGTGCGTTTAATATACGCAATATGCAATCCTGTGTCACCAGGCCATAAAACGATCATCAGATCCCAGATCAGATTGTACCCAGATCACCATCCCGGTTCCACAGAAGTGAAGTCATCTGAAACCCCTACCAGGTATCACCACCAGGGTCCTGAGTCCTCCAGATGGGCACTGCGAATGATAGCACTCACACAGAGTGCCCAATAAGAGACCTCATAGCGTGATACTGCTTTAGATGCTTTTATTCAGGGTTGGTTGGTGTGGGGTACATAAAAAGATTAACCAAAAAGATTACTGACCATATGTATTCCTAGGTAGTTAGGTGTCCTGCTGCTGCTGCCCCCTGACGCGTTTCGTGCGATGCACGTATTCATAGGGTCCAGGGCTAGCCAAGACATCCTCATCAGTGCTATTTATAAATGTAAATGGCAAATTTGCCTAATACGGCCGCCATTTTCTCGGCTATCCGCGCATGCGCAGAACGCCGGCGTCGTCGTCCCGCGCTACTGCGCATGCGTGAGCGATCGCCGCCATTTTGTCGTGGATCGCGGATGCGATCTACAGCAGGAAGTCTCCTACAGTGCGGCGCCATTTTGTTGGCAGTGTAAAGGGATAAAAGAGCAGTATTAACTGCTCAGGATTTATACAGCCAAAAAGCCATTATAATAGCATCCCTGTGCAAACTGAGAAGTGAGATTGCTCACACTCCTAGGCTCAGATTCAGTGCACAGGGGATATTCTTTAGGGACCAATCATAAATTAGAAGACCTGGAAGTCGCTCAGAATTATATATATATATAAATATATATATAAAAAAACCTATATAATATTACACAAACTCCATTATATTTTGCTGAAATCAAATCAGGTAAGGGATTAAATCAGCATAAATATTCTCTATGAGTATACAAATATAAATAGCACTAAAATATATGGTCAGACAGAAATACATAAATACAATATATGTGTACAATTTAAATTAGCAGTTAATGTATATAAATATATATGAAAACATATGGTCAAAAACTTCAATACAATCCAAAATCTCATGATTACATAATAAAAACACATGATTAAAATAATATGATACTAAATCCATAAATCACAATGAATATTTCATATTGAGTATTAAAAATTAATTATTAAAAACGCCAATTAGAAACGCCTTAAAAAAGATGACGGGAAATGAAAAGAGACACTTCATTAAAATAATGATAACAGGAAATCGGCCCGATTGTTGTATGCTAATAACATGTGTATGGTTATATTCATAATAATATGGTATTTAATCCTAAAATGTTCATAATAATTCAAGTAAAAATCTATATATATCTGTATGGACCCAAAAGGGTAGGAATACTTCATCCTTCTGTTATCTATTGTCTAAAAAGCAATTTAGATCGAAATCTATATTCAATCCCTTGGGGTGCAAGGACCCAAGTTCGTAGATCCACCGCGATTCGAGCTGAGATACCGCCCGTTTTCTATTTGTTCCTCGCCAATGGGCATTTACAATGCCTATGCCCATGAATTTGAGTGACGAGGGATCGCTATTGTGATGGATCTTATAATGCTGTGACAAGGAGTGGTCTTTGTATCCCTTTTTGATGTTATTAACGTGCTCCTTCAGTCTGTCTCTGAGGCGTCTGGTAGTACGCCCGACATATTGGAGGTTGCACGGACATTGGAGCAAGTATACCACGAATCTACTAGTACAAGTTATAAAATCATCCATGTCATATTGTTTACCCCTCGTTGTGGAAATAAAATGATTGCTCTTATTAGTATATTTACTGCATTGACAGATAACACATTTTCTGCAGGGGTGAAATCCTTTTAAATTAGTGAACATAATAGTATTTTTGGGTGGATCCACTATATTGGGGGCAATCTTATTTCTGAGCGGTGACACTCTTCTGAAAATAATTTCAGGTTTCTCCGGCAATAGTGTATTTAATACTGGATCCGATTTCAGAATCCCCCAATTTTTATTGATAATACTCGTGATTTTTCTGTGTTGTAAAGAATAATTTGTAATAAACGGACATATTTGCTTTGATTTTTGTTTAGGGATGTTGTTTAACAACAAACTTCTGTCTGATTTACCTATGGTATCTATGGTCTGATCAAGGGTGGGGCCATCATACCCTTTTTGCACAAATTTATCCTTAATTATCTTAGCCTGTTTATAATAGGTCTCCACATTGGTGCAATTCCGCTTGATCCTGGAGAACTGACCCTTTGGTATATTACGTAACCAAACCGGATGGTGACAGCTGTCAGTTGAAATATAGCCGTTTCTGTCCGTTGGTTTGAAGTAGGTTTCAGTCATTATTTTACCGTTATAATTTATTAATACCAGATCTAAAAAGTTAACACTAATTTGACTGTATTCAAACACGAGCTTAATGTTTAAAGAATTAAAATTCAAGGTGGTAAAAAAATTTAAAAGGGCTTGTTCCTCACCATTCCATATGAGGAGGATGTCATCAATGTATCTACGATAAAAAGAGAGCTCGGGCCAGTCTCTCGCGTAGATGACATCCTCCTCCCATCTGGCCATAAACAAATTTGCTAAGCTGGGGGCAAACTTTCCCCCATGGCCACGCCCTTTTCTTGCAAATAAAAGTTGTGGCCAAACCAAAAATAGTTCTTCGTCATCGCAAAGTCTAATAGAGTTAAGATATAGTTCTTATGCGAATCAGACATATGCATAAAATCACAATTTTTTAAAAAGAAATCAACCGCCTCCATCCCATCCGAATGTTTTATACTTGTGTACAAAGATGTCACATCTGCCGTAACCAAAAAAGTACCTTTATCTATAGTGATGTTACTAATGTCTTGGAGTACTTGCTTTGTGTCTTTCAAATAGGCGGGAGTCCTTATGACGAGAGGTTGTAAAAAATGGTCAATATACTCGCCTACTCGTGAACATAAGGACCCAATGCCACTTATTATAGGCCTCCCTGGGGGATTAGTGGGATCCTTATGGATTTTTGGTAATATGTACATGACCGGAAGTCTGGGTACTGTAGGGCAAAGGTAAAGTTTTTCTTTTTTATTTAGGATTCCTTCAGTATATCCTTTATTAATAATGGATGTGAGTTCTTTTTTATATTCTCTAAGCGGATTTTTCGGTAGAAGGGAATACGTTTCCTTATCGCTCAGAATATTATACACTTCTTTAGTGTAGTCGGATTTATTTAGCACCACTACCCCTCCTCCTTTGTCCGCAGGACGTATTACTAGGTCCTTTTTCTCTAATAATGTTTCTACAGCTCTCTTAACAGAATCTTGTTTATTTACTGGTTTAATTTTCATCATTTCAAGATCCTTGAACACTGTTCCTCTAAAAGCATTAATGTAAGAGTTGTTTTGCGGAGGAGGATTGAATAATGACGCATTTCTTAAGTTAGAGTTTATGTTACCACCATTGTTTATACTCTGTGTGGTTGGTTTATTGTGGAAGTATTTTTTCAATGATAGTTGTCTGATGTATTTCCTAATGTCTATATATGTCTGAAATTTATTCAATGACTTTTTTGGGGCAAATTTTAATCCCTTATTTAAGAGTTGTAATTCTTGGTTGGTCAAAGACATATTACTCAGATTGAATATTCCTACGTTTTGCGTTTTTTGGAATTTATTGACCCTTTTGCCTCCCCTCTTCCCCCTTCTACGGCACTTCTTTTGCGTGCCAAATTCCCCCCTAAAAAATTCTGTGGTGTAGGTTGTTTGCTCCTTTGATCCTTATAATCCCTCTGGTGGTTTATTGTTCTGCCATGGGGATTATTATTACTATAATAGACTGGAGGTCTGGGACTCATATTATCTCCATTATGATATGGAGGTTTACCATTTTGATGTCCAGAAAAATAATAATTAGGTTTCGGTCCGTTATAGTGTTGATATTGAACTGGTCCATATTGGGATTGGACATAATTTTGTCCCCTTGGTGATTGGTCCCTTGGATGCCAATTAAAATTACGTGCCCCCACGTCCTCATTCCTTAATGTATTTAAGGATTCATATCTGTTATAGGTGGGTACATTATATATAGAGATGAGCGAATCGAAGTATCCGAAGTGGAATTCGAGTCGAATTTCGGAAAAATTTCGATTCGTGCCGAATCCGAAAAACAGCCTAATTCGGACGCGCGAATCGAAATTTTTCCGAAAATGGCGGCTGACATGTGCGGCGACGGAGCGGGGATGTCGGGGAAGGCGCGCAGACAAGGCGCGCTGCCCCATAATGCATTCCTCAACGACATGTGATCGCATCAGCCAATCAGCAGCCAGCCAGCCAGCACTGTGTAATGGTCGAGGTATATATAGCGGCCATTTTGGAAATCTTCATTTGCCTGCAGTCATTGAACAGAGGCAGACCGCTCTGTACTAGGGACAGGGACAGAGTTAGGGCCACAGAAACGAGAATTGGGGACAGAGAGAAGTTACTTAGGGACAGAGAACCATTACTCAGGGACACAGACTTGTTAATGAGGGCCACAGAATCGTTATTTAGGGACAAAGAAACGCTAGTTAGGGCCACAGAATTCATACTCAGGGACAGACAGAATTGTTACTGAGTGCCAGAGAATTGTTACTCAGGGACAGACAGAATTGTTACTGAGTGCCAGAGAATTGTTACTCTCACAGACACAAAATTGTTACTTGCACAGACACAGAATTGTTACTTGCACAGACACACAATTGTTACTCAGGGCCACAGAATTCATACTCAGGGACAGACAGAATTGTTACTGAGTGCCAGAGAATTCTTACTCAGGGCCACAGAATTCATACTCAGGGACAGACAGAATTGTTACTCAGGGACAGACAGAATTGTTACTGAGTGCCAGAGAATTGTTACTCAGGGACAGACAGAATTGTTACTGAGTGCCAGAGAATTGTTACTCTCACAGACACAAAATTGTTACTTGCACAGACACAGAATTGTTACTTGCACAGACACACAATTGTTACTCAGGGCCACAGAATTCATACTCAGGGACAGACAGAATTGTTACTGAGTGCCAGAGAATTGTTACTCAGGGACAGACAGAATTGTTACTGAGTGCCAGAGAATTGTTACTCTCACAGACACAAAATTGTTACTTGCACAGACACAGAATTGTTACTCGCACAGAGACAGAATTGTTACTCAGGGCCACAGAATTCATACTCAGGGACAGACAGAATTGTTACTGAGTGCCAGAGAATTGTTACTCAGGGAAGACAGAATTGTTACTGAGTGCCATAGAATTGTTACTCAGGGACAGACAGAATTGTTACTGAGTGCCAGAGAATTGTTACTCTCACAGACACAAAATTGTTACTTGCACAGACACAGAATTGTTACTCGCACAGAGACAGAATTGTTACTCAGGGCCACAGAATTCATACTCAGGGACAGACAGAATTGTTACTGAGTGCCAGAGAATTGTTACTCAGGGACAGACAGAATTGTTACTGAGTGCCAGAGAATTGTTACTCTCACAGACACAAAATTGTTACTTGCACAGACACAGAATTGTTACTTGCACAGACACACAATTGTTACTGAGTGCCAGAGAATTGTTACTCAGGGACAGACAGAATTGTTACTGAGTGCCAGAGAATTGTTACTCAGGGACAGACAGAATTGTTACTGAGTGCCAGAGAATTGTTACTCAGGGACAGACAGAATTGTTACTGAGTGCCAGAGAATTGTTACTCTCACAGACACAAAATTGTTACTTGCACAGACACAGAATTGTTACTCGCACAGAGACAGAATTGTTACTCAGGGCCACAGAATTCATACTCAGGGACAGACAGAATTGTTACTGAGTGCCAGAGAATTGTTACTCAGGGACAGACAGAATTGTTACTGAGTGCCAGAGAATTGTTACTCTCACAGACACAAAATTGTTACTTGCACAGACACAGAATTGTTACTTGCACAGACACACAATTGTTACTGAGTGCCAGAGAATTGTTACTCAGGGACAGACAGAATTGTTACTGAGTGCCAGAGAATTGTTACTCAGGGACAGACAGAATTGTTACTGAGTGCCAGAGAATTGTTACTCTCACAGACACAAAATTGTTACTTGCACAGACACAGAATTGTTACTCGCACAGAGACAGAATTGTTACTCAGGGCCACAGAATTCATACTCAGGGACAGACAGAATTGTTACTGAGTGCCAGAGAATTGTTACTCAGGGAAGACAGAATTGTTACTGAGTGCCATAGAATTGTTACTCAGGGACAGACAGAATTGTTACTGAGTGCCAGAGAATTGTTACTCTCACAGACACAAAATTGTTACTTGCACAGACACAGAATTGTTACTCGCACAGAGACAGAATTGTTACTCAGGGCCACAGAATTCATACTCAGGGACAGACAGAATTGTTACTGAGTGCCAGAGAATTGTTACTCAGGGACAGACAGAATTGTTACTGAGTGCCAGAGAATTGTTACTCTCACAGACACAAAATTGTTACTTGCACAGACACAGAATTGTTACTTGCACAGACACACAATTGTTACTGAGTGCCAGAGAATTGTTACTCAGGGACAGACAGAATTGTTACTGAGTGCCAGAGAATTGTTTACTCAGGGACAGACAGAATTGTTACTGAGTGCCAGAGAATTGTTACTCAGGGACAGACAGAATTGTTACTGAGTGCCAGAGAATTGTTACTCTCACAGACACAAAATTGTTACTTGCACAGACACAGAATTGTTACTCGCACAGAGACAGAATTGTTACTCAGGGCCACAGAATTCATACTCAGGGACAGACAGAATTGTTACTGAGTGCCAGAGAATTGTTACTCAGGGACAGACAGAATTGTTACTGAGTGCCAGAGAATTGTTACTCTCACAGACACAAAATTGTTACTTGCACAGACACAGAATTGTTACTTGCACAGACACACAATTGTTACTGAGTGCCAGAGAATTGTTACTCAGGGACAGACAGAATTGTTACTGAGTGCCAGAGAATTGTTACTCAGGGACAGACAGAATTGTTACTGAGTGCCAGAGAATTGTTACTCAGGGACAGACAGAATTGTTACTGAGTGCCAGAGAATTGTTACTCTCACAGACACAAAATTGTTACTTGCACAGACACAGAATTGTTACTCGCACAGAGACAGAATTGTTACTCAGGGCCACAGAATTCATACTCAGGGACAGACAGAATTGTTACTGAGTGCCAGAGAATTGTTACTCAGGGAAGACAGAATTGTTACTGAGTGCCATAGAATTGTTACTCAGGGGACAGACAGAATTGTTACTGAGTGCCAGAGAATTGTTACTCTCACAGACACAAAATTGTTACTTGCACAGACACAGAATTGTTACTCGCACAGAGACAGAATTGTTACTCAGGGCCACAGAATTCATACTCAGGGACAGACAGAATTGTTACTGAGTGCCAGAGAATTGTTACTCAGGGACAGACAGAATTGTTACTGAGTGCCAGAGAATTGTTACTCTCACAGACACAAAATTGTTACTTGCACAGACACAGAATTGTTACTTGCACAGACACACAATTGTTACTGAGTGCCAGAGAATTGTTACTCAGGGACAGACAGAATTGTTACTGAGTGCCAGAGAATTGTTACTCAGGGACAGACAGAATTGTTACTGAGTGCCAGAGAATTGTTACTCAGGGACAGACAGAATTGTTACTGAGTGCCAGAGAATTGTTACTCTCACAGACACAAAATTGTTACTTGCACAGACACAGAATTGTTACTCGCACAGAGACAGAATTGTTACTCAGGGCCACAGAATTCATACTCAGGGACAGACAGAATTGTTACTGAGTGCCAGAGAATTGTTACTCAGGGACAGACAGAATTGTTACTGAGTGCCAGAGAATTGTTACTCTCACAGACACAAAATTGTTACTTGCACAGACACAGAATTGTTACTTGCACAGACACACAATTGTTACTGAGTGCCAGAGAATTGTTACTCAGGGACAGACAGAATTGTTACTGAGTGCCAGAGAATTGTTACTCAGGGACAGACAGAATTGTTACTGAGTGCCAGAGAATTGTTACTCAGGGACAGACAGAATTGTTACTGAGTGCCAGAGAATTGTTACTCTCACAGACACAAAATTGTTACTTGCACAGACACAGAATTGTTACTCGCACAGAGACAGAATTGTTACTCAGGGCCACAGAATTCATACTCAGGGACAGACAGAATTGTTACTGAGTGCCAGAGAATTGTTACTCAGGGACAGACAGAATTGTTACTGAGTGCCAGAGAATTGTTACTCTCACAGACACAAAATTGTTACTTGCACAGACACAGAATTGTTACTTGCACAGACACACAATTGTTACTCAGGGCCACAGAATTCATACTCAGGGACAGACAGAATTGTTACTGAGTGCCAGAGAATTCTTACTCAGGGCCACAGAATTCATACTCAGGGACAGACAGAATTGTTACTCAGGGACAGACAGAATTGTTACTGAGTGCCAGAGAATTGTTACTCAGGGACAGACAGAATTGTTACTGAGTGCCAGAGAATTGTTACTCTCACAGACACAAAATTGTTACTTGCACAGACACAGAATTGTTACTTGCACAGACACACAATTGTTACTCAGGGCCACAGAATTCATACTCAGGGACAGACAGAATTGTTACTGAGTGCCAGAGAATTGTTACTCAGGGACACCTAATCGTTGAATTAAATAGTATGTCAGACAACATGCAGAGGAGTGGCAGAGGAGGCAATGTTTTAGGAGCGAGCAGACGTGGCAGCAGAGGAAGGGGTCGAGGCAGCAGTATTCGCAGCCAGAGGCCAGTGCTCCCGGTGTCATCCAGCGGTCGTGTCTCCACCGACAACCCTGCCGTCATTGATTGGTTGGCTCGGTCGTCTTCCTCTTCCCAGGTCACCTCTGACACCTACAGCCAACGGTCGGTGGGTACGTCAGACACAACCGTTAGTTGGCATGGCCCGGGACCAAGCCCACTGAAATCACGTGTCCTCTACCTGCCCCTGTCCTTTGCTGTTCCCTCACCAAGCGAAGTATCGCATGCTGTGGGCTCAGCCCCACTGTACAGTGAGGAAGAGCTAACAGAGGGCGGTCAGGAACGGGGGGAGACATCGGCCTTTTCAGCAGCCAAGCGAACAAGTACTGGCGAGGAGAGTGGCTCGGTAGCCGGTCTAGAGACAGGTCTGTCTCCTGACCCAGACGCAGCCGAGGGGGCTAGTAGTGAGGCGGAGACCCTACTTGATGATGAGGAGGTTGATCGCACTTGGCAGCCTCGTCGTCATCAGGCAATTTCTTCCGCATCATCAGGAGAAGAGGGTGGCAGCTTGGCAGCGAGCAAAACAGTCGGTGGGTTGCCCAGGAGACAGCAGCAGGGTCGCATCAGTGTCAGTGGAGCCAAACGTCCACGGAGTAGAGCACCAGCTCCACTGCAGCCTACCACCACGGCCAGTAGTGGTGCCGGTGCGCACGGAGGAAGTAGCAGTCAGCCAGTGAAGAGTAGCGGGGGCAAAGTTTCCTACTCGGTGGTGTGGCAATTTTTCCTCAAGCCGCCCGAGGAAGTAAACGTAGCCGTATGTCGACTATGTGGCCAGAAATGCAAGCGTGGCCAGGGGGCCCATGTTGGGACTACAGCGTTGCGTCAGCATATGCAGCGTCACCATTCGGTGGCCTGGGAAAACCGTGATAAACATACGGCGGTTCTGCCTGCCCCAGCCCCCGCTCCATCACCCGCTCCGTTACTTGCTCCGTCACCCGACGTCGTCAATCGCCCTCTATCAGCCAGTCAAGGCTCCAACACCTCTGCTGAGGGGAGTTGTCGCTCATTGGCATCTTCCGCTCGTTCAGATGCTCCTTCTCCTGCTACTCCTCTTCTCGGATTCCGTCAACAGTCTTTCTTGGAATCCGTATCCAAGAGGACAACAGTTTGCGAGCACGCACCCGACGGTGCAAAAGCTGAACGTCCTCCTGTCCAAGTTGCTGGTGCTGCAGTCCCTCCCTTTCCAACTGGTGGACTCAGCACCTTTCCGAGAAATGATGGCTTGTGCCGCGCCGCGGTGGAGAGTGCCAAGCCGTCATTTCTTTGCCCAAAAGGCAGTGCCAGCCCTGCATTCACATGTAGAAGAGATGGTGGGCCAGTCTTTGAGCATGTCGGTCTCTGCCAAAGTGCACGGCAGCGCCGACGTGTGGAGCTGTAACTACGGTCAGGGACAGTACATGTCATTTACGGCCCACTGGGTGAACGTGGTGCCGGCACAGCCGCACCAGCAACTTGGACAGGTCACGACGCTTTTGCCTCCACGTTTGCACGTCCTTGGTCCAGCAAGCATGTCCGCCTCTACCACCTCTTTTTCCGCCGTGTCCTCAGCCGCCACCCCCGTGCCAAGTCCCATTACCCGACCGGCATATCACATGTGCAGGGCGCAACGGTGTCACGCTGTGCTGCACCTGGTATGCCTTGGCGAACGTAGTCACACAGGGGAGGAACTGCTGAGTGTAATGAACAGAGAAATCGACAGATGGCTGTCTCCGCGCAAACTAAAAATCGGAACCATGTTGACTGACAACGGAAAGAACATGGTGTCTGCTCTGCGTCAAGGAAGGTTGTGCCATGCGCCATGCATGGCTCACCGTGTTCAATCTGGTTGTCAAGCGGTTCCTAAAATCCACCATCCCACTGCAAGACATCCTTAAAATGTCACGTAAACTGTGCATGCATTTCAGCCATTCCTACACCGCAAAGAACACCCTCATTGAGCTGCAGCGGCAGAACGGAATTCCACAGCATCGCCTGATCTGCGACGTTGCAACAAGGTGGAATTCAACCCTACACATGTTAGACCGCCTTTACGAGCAGCGAAAGGCCATCACCGATTTCCTGATGTTACAAGCGGATAAAGGTACTCCCCTGTGTAACTTAGATGTCAGCCATTGGCAGCTCATGCGTGACACCTGCCGCTTGCTCAGGCCCTTTGAGGAGGCCACGCTATTCGTGAGTCGGCAGGACTATGGGATGAACGACGTCATTCCTCTGTTGCACGTCCTGGAACAAATGCTGTTAACAATGGCTGGTCAGGGTGCGGTAGACGTGGCGCACAGATCTCAACGCCACATGACCCCTGTGGGGGCAGGACAGGAAGAAGAGGAGGAGGTAGAGGAGGACATTTGTGCTCAGGAATTATTGAGTGAAATGGGTGGTTTTTTCCACTCAGCGGACAGGAGTGGAGGAGCAGGAGCATCTGGTAGAGGAGGAGGAGGAGGAGACAGAGGACCCAGACGCACCGTGGCAGTATGCTGTGGAGATGGAGGCAGGGAGTCCCTCGCATTCCTTGGCACAAATGGCCCATAGCATGCTCGGTTGCTTGCGTAGCGACAGCCGAATAATAACCATCAGACAGAGGGATGACTTTTGGCTGTCCACCTTGTTGGACCCTCGCTACCGGTCCAAAATGGTGGCCTTTTTCACACCTGCTGAGAGGGAGGCCAAAATTACGTACTATAAAAACCACCTATGTAGTCAGTTGGTCTCTGCCTTTGTGCGCCAACGTCCATCCTCAGACACTGTGGGCCCTGTGCGCTCGCGTTCCGCTGGCATGGCAGCAGGGGAGGGGTGGGGTGGTAGGAGCAGTGGCAGCTCCACCAGCAGCGGCTGCCTCAGTCTGCAGTCGATGATGAGTAGCTTTCTTCACCAGCGCAGTGAGGAAACTACTAACCAGCCGCAGCAGCAGCAGCAGCATCAGGTGGAACCTGGAGCAGGAGCTCAAACAACAGGCTTGGGCCTACTTGGACAGCACCCTGCCAACCGAGGTAGACAATCCCCTTGACTACTGGGCAACGAAACTTGACCTTTGGCCCCAACTAGCTGAATTTGCCCTTGAAAGGCTGTCATGCCCGGCCAGTAGCGTGGCATCGGAGCGCGTGTTTAGTGCGGCAGGAGGTATTGTAACTCCGCGGAGGACACGACTGTCCACCCAAAGTGTGGAGAGACTCACGTTTGTGAAAATGAATCAGGCGTGGATTAGTCTGGATTTCAAACCACCAGTTCCTGACACAACTGACTAAATCCGCCATGAATCATGCCTCAAACATGTGCCACTTTCAGGTCTCCTCACACTGCTGGTGTGTTGAATTTTTTTGACATAGGGTGCTGGCAGATTACGGGCCTCCTATAGCTGCTGCCAGGCCCCTAATCTGCCATAGGCCCCTATATACCGCCTCCTCCTGCTGCTGCCAGGTCCAGAGTCTCTCATGGGTCCCTGTACGGCCTCCCATTGCTGCTGTCTCCATCGCCACACTCTGCTGCCATGTGCCACTTTCAGGTCTCTTCACACTGCTGGTGTGTTTAATTTTTTGACATAGGGTGCAGGCAGATTACGGGCCTCACATAGCTGCTGCCAGGCCCCTAATCTGCCATGGGCCCCTATATACCGCCTCCTCATGCTGCTGCCAAGTCTAGAGTCTCTCATGGGTCCCTGTACGGCCTCCCATTGCTGCTGTCTCCATCGCCACACTCTGCTGCCATGTGCCACTTTCAGGTCTCTTCACACTGCTGGTGTGTTAAATTTTTTGACATAGGGTGCTGCAAGATAACGGGCCTCACATAGCTGCTGCCAGGCCCCTAATCTGCCATGGGCCCCTATATACCGCCTCCTCATGCTGCTGCCAAGTCCAGAGTCTGTCATGGTCCCTGTACGGCCTCCCATTGCTGCTGTCTCCATCGCCACACTCTGCTGCCATGTGCCACTTTCAGGTCTCTTCACACTGCTGGTGTGTTAAATTTTTTGACATAGGGTGCAGGCAGATTACGGGCCTCACATAGCTGCTGCCAGGCCCCTAATCTGCCATGGGCCCCTATATACCACCTCCTCCTGCTGCTGCCAGGTCCAGAGTCTCTCATGGGTCCCTGTACGGCCTCCCATTGCTGCTGTCTCCATCGCCACACTCTGCTGCCATGTGCCACTTTCAGGTCTCTTCACACTGCTGGTGTGTAAAATTTTTTGACATAGGGTGCTGCAAGATAACGGGCCTCACATAGCTGCTGCCAGGCCCCTAATCTGCCATGGGCCCCTATATACCGCCTCCTCATGCTGCTGCCAAGTCCAGAGTCTGTCATGGTCCCTGTACGGCCTCCCATTGCTGCTGTCTCCATCGCCACACTCTGCTGCCATGTGCCACTTTCAGGTCTCTTCACACTGCTGGTGTGTTAAATTTTTTGACATAGGGTGCTGCAAGATAACGGGCCTCACATAGCTGCTGCCAGGCCCCTAATCTGCCATGGGCCCCTATATACCGCCTCCTCATGCTGCTGCCAAGTCCAGAGTCTGTCATGGTCCCTGTACGGCCTCCCATTGCTGCTGTCTCCATCGCCACACTCTGCTGCCATGTGCCACTTTCAGGTCTCTTCACACTGCTGGTGTGTTAAATTTTTTGACATAGGGTGCAGGCAGATTACGGGCCTCACATAGCTGCTGCCAGGCCCCTAATCTGCCATGGGCCCCTATATACCACCTCCTCCTGCTGCTGCCAGGTCCAGAGTCTCTCATGGGTCCCTGTACGGCCTCCCATTGCTGCTGTCTCCATCGCCACACTCTGCTGCCATGTGCCACTTTCAGGTCTCTTCACACTGCTGGTGTGTAAAATTTTTTGACATAGGGTGCTGCAAGATAACGGGCCTCACATAGCTGCTGCCAGGCCCCTAATCTGCCATGGGCCCCTATATACCGCCTCCTCATGCTGCTGCCAAGTCCAGAGTCTGTCATGGTCCCTGTACGGCCTCCCATTGCTGCTGTCTCCATCGCCACACTCTGCTGCCATGTGCCACTTTCAGGTCTCTTCACACTGCTGGTGTGTTAAATTTTTTGACATAGGGTGCTGCAAGATAACGGGCCTCACATAGCTGCTGCCAGGCCCCTAATCTGCCATGGGCCCCTATATACCGCCTCCTCATGCTGCTGCCAAGTCCAGAGTCTGTCATGGTCCCTGTACGGCCTCCCATTGCTGCTGTCTCCATCGCCACACTCTGCTGCCATGTGCCACTTTCAGGTCTCTTCACACTGCTGGTGTGTTAAATTTTTTGACATAGGGTGCAGGCAGATTACGGGCCTCACATAGCTGCTGCCAGGCCCCTAATCTGCCATGGGCCCCTATATACCACCTCCTCCTGCTGCTGCCAGGTCCAGAGTCTCTCATGGGTCCCTGTACGGCCTCCCATTGCTGCTGTCTCCATCGCCACACTCTGCTGCCATGTGCCACTTTCAGGTCTCTTCACACTGCTGGTGTGTAAAATTTTTTGACATAGGGTGCTGCAAGATAACGGGCCTCACATAGCTGCTGCCAGGCCCCTAATCTGCCATGGGCCCCTATATACCGCCTCCTCATGCTGCTGCCAAGTCCAGAGTCTGTCATGGTCCCTGTACGGCCTCCCATTGCTGCTGTCTCCATCGCCACACTCTGCTGCCATGTGCCACTTTCAGGTCTCTTCACACTGCTGGTGTGTTAAATTTTTTGACATAGGGTGCAGGCAGATTACGGGCCTCACATAGCTGCTGCCAGGCCCCTAATCTGCCATGGGCCCCTATATACCCGCCTCCTCCTGCTGCTGCCAGGTCCAGAGTCTCTCATGGGTCCCTGTACGGCCTCCCATTGCTGCTGTCTCCATCGCCACACTCTGCTGCCATGTGCCACTTTCAGGTCTCTTCACACTGCTGGTGTGTTAAATTTTTTGACATAGGGTGCTGCAAGATAACGGGCCTCACATAGCTGCTGCCAGGCCCCTAATCTGCCATGGGCCCCTATATACCGCCTCCTCATGCTGCTGCCAGGTCCAGAGTCTCTCATGGGTCCCCTGTACGGCCTCCCATTGCTGCTGTCTCCATCGCCACACTCTGCTGCCATGTGCCACTTTCAGGTCTCTTCACACTGCTGGTGTGTAAAATTTTTTGACATAGGGTGCTGCAAGATAACGGGCCTCACATAGCTGCTGCCAGGCCCCTAATCTGCCATGGGCCCCTATATACCGCCTCCTCATGCTGCTGCCAAGTCCAGAGTCTGTCATGGTCCCTGTACGGCCTCCCATTGCTGCTGTCTCCATCGCCACACTCTGCTGCCATGTGCCACTTTCAGGTCTCTTCACACTGCTGGTGTGTTAAATTTTTTGACATAGGGTGCAGGCAGATTACGGGCCTCACATAGCTGCTGCCAGGCCCCTAATCTGCCATGGGCCCCTATATACCGCCTCCTCCTGCTGCTGCCAGGTCCAGAGTCTCTCATGGGTCCCTGTACGGCCTCCCATTGCTGCTGTCTCCATCGCCACACTCTGCTGCCATGTGCCACTTTCAGGTCTCTTCACACTGCTGGTGTGTTAAATTTTTTGACATAGGGTGCTGCAAGATAACGGGCCTCACATAGCTGCTGCCAGGCCCCTAATCTGCCATGGGCCCCTATATACCGCCTCCTCATGCTGCTGCCAAGTCCAGAGTCTGTCATGGTCCCTGTACGGCCTCCCATTGCTGCTGTCTCCATCGCCACACTCTGCTGCCATGTGCCACTTTCAGGTCTCTTCACACTGCTGGTGTGTTAAATTTTTTGACATAGGGTGCAGGCAGATTACGGGCCTCACATAGCTGCTGCCAGGCCCCTAATCTGCCATGGGCCCCTATATACCACCTCCTCCTGCTGCTGCCAGGTCCAGAGTCTCTCATGCCATGTGCCACTTTCAGGTCTCTTCACACTGCTGGTGTGTTTAATTTTTTGACATAGGGTGCAGGCAGATTACGGGCCTCACATAGCTGCTGCCAGGCCCCTAATCTGCCATGGGCCCCTATATACCGCCTCCTCATGCTGCTGCCAAGTCTAGAGTCTCTCATGGGTCCCTGTACGGCCTCCCATTGCTGCTGTCTCCATCGCCACACTCTGCTGCCATGTGCCACTTTCAGGTCTCTTCACACTGCTGGTGTGTTAAATTTTTTGACATAGGGTGCTGCAAGATAACGGGCCTCACATAGCTGCTGCCAGGCCCCTAATCTGCCATGGGCCCCTATATACCGCCTCCTCATGCTGCTGCCAAGTCCAGAGTCTGTCATGGTCCCTGTACGGCCTCCCATTGCTGCTGTCTCCATCGCCACACTCTGCTGCCATGTGCCACTTTCAGGTCTCTTCACACTGCTGGTGTGTTAAATTTTTTGACATAGGGTGCAGGCAGATTACGGGCCTCACATAGCTGCTGCCAGGCCCCTAATCTGCCATGGGCCCCTATATACCACCTCCTCCTGCTGCTGCCAGGTCCAGAGTCTCTCATGGGTCCCTGTACGGCCTCCCATTGCTGCTGTCTCCATCGCCACACTCTGCTGCCATGTGCCACTTTCAGGTCTCTTCACACTGCTGGTGTGTTAAATTTTTTGACATAGGGTGCTGCAAGATAACGGGCCTCACATAGCTGCTGCCAGGCCCCTAATCTGCCATGGGCCCCTATATACCGCCTCCTCATGCTGCTGCCAAGTCCAGAGTCTGTCATGGTCCCTGTACGGCCTCCCATTGCTGCTGTCTCCATCGCCACACTCTGCTGCCATGTGCCACTTTCAGGTCTCTTCACACTGCTGGTGTGTTAAATTTTTTGACATAGGGTGCAGGCAGATTACGGGCCTCACATAGCTGCTGCCAGGCCCCTAATCTGCCATGGGCCCCTATATACCGCCTCCTCATGCTGCTGCCAAGTCTAGAGTCTCTCATGGGTCCCTGTACGGCCTCCCATTGCTGCTGTCTCCATCGCCACACTCTGCTGCCA
The DNA here is from genome assembly GCF_062004578.1 of Staurois parvus. Classification (NCBI taxonomy): domain Eukaryota; kingdom Metazoa; phylum Chordata; class Amphibia; order Anura; family Ranidae; genus Staurois; species Staurois parvus. Next base: position 2,002 of record NW_028318860.1, on the reverse strand, counting down.
TGTGCCACTTTCAGGTCTCTTCACACTGCTGGTGTGTTAAATTTTTTGACATAGGGTGCTGCAAGATAACGGGCCTCACATAGCTGCTGCCAGGCCCCTAATCTGCCATGGGCCCCTATATACCGCCTCCTCATGCTGCTGCCAAGTCCAGAGTCTGTCATGGTCCCTGTACGGCCTCCCATTGCTGCTGTCTCCATCGCCACACTCTGCTGCCATGTGCCACTTTCAGGTCTCTTCACACTGCTGGTGTGTAAAATTTTTTGACATAGGGTGCTGCAAGATAACGGGCCTCACATAGCTGCTGCCAGGCCCCTAATCTGCCATGGGCCCCTATATACCGCCTCCTCATGCTGCTGCCAAGTCCAGAGTCTGTCATGGTCCCTGTACGGCCTCCCATTGCTGCTGTCTCCATCGCCACACTCTGCTGCCATGTGCCACTTTCAGGTCTCTTCACACTGCTGGTGTGTTAAATTTTTTGACATAGGGTGCAGGCAGATTACGGGCCTCACATAGCTGCTGCCAGGCCCCTAATCTGCCATGGGCCCCTATATACCGCCTCCTCATGCTGCTGCCAAGTCTAGAGTCTCTCATGGGTCCCTGTACGGCCTCCCATTGCTGCTGTCTCCATCGCCACACTCTGCTGCCATGTGCCACTTTCAGGTCTCTTCACACTGCTGGTGTGTTAAATTTTTTGACATAGGGTGCTGCAAGATAACGGGCCTCACATAGCTGCTGCCAGGCCCCTAATCTGCCATGGGCCCCTATATACCGCCTCCTCATGCTGCTGCCAAGTCCAGAGTCTGTCATGGTCCCTGTACGGCCTCCCATTGCTGCTGTCTCCATCGCCACACTCTGCTGCCATGTGCCACTTTCAGGTCTCTTCACACTGCTGGTGTGTTAAATTTTTTGACATAGGGTGCAGGCAGATTACGGGCCTCACATAGCTGCTGCCAGGCCCCTAATCTGCCATGGGCCCCTATATACCACCTCCTCCTGCTGCTGCCAGGTCCAGAGTCTCTCATGGGTCCCTGTACGGCCTCCCATTGCTGCTGTCTCCATCGCCACACTCTGCTGCCATGTGCCACTTTCAGGTCTCTTCACACTGCTGGTGTGTAAAATTTTTTGACATAGGGTGCTGCAAGATAACGGGCCCTCACATAGCTGCTGCCAGGCCCCTAATCTGCCATGGGCCCCTATATACCGCCTCCTCATGCTGCTGCCAAGTCCAGAGTCTGTCATGGTCCCTGTACGGCCTCCCATTGCTGCTGTCTCCATCGCCACACTCTGCTGCCATGTGCCACTTTCAGGTCTCTTCACACTGCTGGTGTGTTAAATTTTTTGACATAGGGTGCTGCAAGATAACGGGCCTCACATAGCTGCTGCCAGGCCCCTAATCTGCCATGGGCCCCTATATACCGCCTCCTCATGCTGCTGCCAAGTCCAGAGTCTGTCATGGTCCCTGTACGGCCTCCCATTGCTGCTGTCTCCATCGCCACACTCTGCTGCCATGTGCCACTTTCAGGTCTCTTCACACTGCTGGTGTGTTAAATTTTTTTGACATAGGGTGCAGGCAGATTACGGGCCTCACATAGCTGCTGCCAGGCCCCTAATCTGCCATGGGCCCCTATATACCACCTCCTCCTGCTGCTGCCAGGTCCAGAGTCTCTCATGGGTCCCTGTACGGCCTCCCATTGCTGCTGTCTCCATCGCCACACTCTGCTGCCATGTGCCACTTTCAGGTCTCTTCACACTGCTGGTGTGTAAAATTTTTTGACATAGGGTGCTGCAAGATAACGGGCCTCACATAGCTGCTGCCAGGCCCCTAATCTGCCATGGGCCCCTATATACCGCCTCCTCATGCTGCTGCCAAGTCCAGAGTCTGTCATGGTCCCTGTACGGCCTCCCATTGCTGCTGTCTCCATCGCCACACTCTGCTGCCATGTGCCACTTTCAGGTCTCTTCACACTGCTGGTGTGTTAAATTTTTTGACATAGGGTGCTGC